>NC_056747.1:1134466693-1134519193 GCF_019279795.1 Protopterus annectens
ACCCACAGTAAGGATGAGTGCTGTAGAGTAGTGGCAGGTGGGGGAACTATAGGTATGCAATTATGGGGCTAGGCGTGCAGGTGTTGGCTGGCAGGCACGTATTAGGACCGCCCTGTGGGTGTAAGTAATATTCCAATGTGGGTGTAGCAGATGCCCATACCTCTCAAACTGTAAGAGCACATCTACTGGACAGTCTGTAAACTACTGGGGGAACACATAGGAACCGTATCATTGAACTGTCCCTGATTACCAGGGACGTCCGTGATTACGAATCAGAATCTTAACACAGTCCCAACTGAACCATCCTAGAACTAGTGATATTAGGAGGAAAGGTGGCGGAATACACATAATGAATAATGACATGTAAGAGTCATAAACAGCACTCACCTCAGACAATGTGTATGAATACATATGTGCTCTGTGTCTGTCAATGTGTCAGGTTAATTGCACCAACCTTCTAAATGTGTCCCTGAGGTCGTTATGCAGTGTCCCCGATTCAGTGTTTATTCTTCCCCATTCGTATGAAAGGTCTGATAGTGAGAGAAAGTGCATGTTCTGCCGACTACCTTAGAAAGTTGATAGAATAATAGGTTTGGGGTTACCACCTGTCCACATTTGCGAGAGACACTCCCCTTTGGGCAGTTGTGTCCTGCATAATAACTGTAATTAAGGCAAATGTCCTGTGATTTAGGGCAAAGACTACCTATATTGTCTGTAGTAGTAGCATAAAACAATTATGTTCCTCTGAAACACCTAAATGTTATAGGTAACAGTATAAGCAACTATAATGCTACAAGAGTAACCTTTTATTTAGGCAAAACAGTGAAGTACCCCCCTTTCTACTGGCTGTGGGTGTGTTGCCCTGCAAAGTCTGACGTCTCTACATACAGGTCCTTGGCCAGAGTGGGACATGTTCTGTAGAAATGTCAGACATTCCAGGACTAAACATACCTACAGCCATGCATAGTACAGGATTACACTTATTTGCACAAATAAAAGCATAATCTAGTTGCATTTGAATTGCTTATGCTACTTCACATAACATATAGAAGTGTCATATATAAAATAACTGTTGCATGCAATTATTAATGAAACGTAGAATATAATAATGTCCTGCAATCTGGACATGTGCTATGTCTTGATTATTTTCGCAGTGTCCCTCGCAAAGTGGGACAGGTGGTAACCCTAAAGTCCTACCTTGGTCAATTGAGAAGGTGGCAAACCTATAACAGGTATGCGGTAGCATGACCCGTCCAATGGATGTGGCTACCACAACCCAACTACTTGTTTGTAATGCAGGGTCTCGGTTCCCATGTATCAGTCAGATGGGAGTAGAGTGTATGTGGAACACACAAATATGATTAATTCACTGGACAGGCTGCTGATTCCATACAGTTGAACGCCATGCGGTCGCCTAATGGGCAGCCATTCCCGATACTATAGTCAGGAGTGGCCTTAGGTCAACTGGTGCCCTAGGCAAAGGGCACAATGGCACCCCCACCACACCACCCAGTGCCCCCATCCTGGTCTACCTACACCAAATAAATACTGGTAAAGCGCCCCACTAAAGTGGCACCCTAGGTGGCCTCTTAGTTGGCCTATGCCTAAGGCCGGCTATGACTGTAGTCATGTAGTCTGATGTGAAAGGCATCACAAGGTATGCCTAAGAGGAACACATGAATATGAATGATTCACCGGACAGGCCGCTGATTCCATACAGTTGAGCGCCATGCCGTCACCTAATAGGCAGCCGTTCTCGATACTGTATTCATGTATTCCGATGTAATAGGCATCACAAGGTGGGAGCACATTGTATGAGGTACACACAAATATGATTGTCTCACTGGACAGGCCGCTGATTCCGTACAGTCGAACGTGATGCCGTCGCCTAATGGACGGCCAGTCCCGATACTGGAGTCATGTAGTACGATGTAATAGGTATCACAAGGTAATATTGTGGCCCTCGCTCACACCCAGGGGTGTGAGTGTCAGATGCAATCACCAATGCCGGTGCATTAGCAAGTGTGGGATCGAGCGGGTGTAAGCGTGTTTGGCTAGCAGTATGCGAGTATTGCATTGGTTAAGCAATGTAGAGGCTAATCGAGCATAAGAGGCTGTAATCAGAGGATATCATACAGTACAGTCATTCAACAGTATAGGAATGTATCCCATCATGTAGATGTATATGTGAGTGTTTATGTCCAGAATATAGGTACATACATGTATAGAGATGTATCAGGGACATACTATGTGGCAACAAAGCATTACAAATGAATGAAATGGGAAACACCAGCAATGCCTGTATCATGTAGTGGTGTTGCTCTATGTGATCACAAGACTCCCTCAGACAGACATGTGTCAGTCATACACGCAAATAGCTGTACATTGGCCGTATACATCACTCTGTGCATGTAATGTACATTAACACAACAGTACCTGTCCAATCATTATGTGTGAAAAGTACTCCTGAAATGTGTTGTGTGCAACATCATCATCATGATAAAGGTAAATGGGGTAACCATAGAGGGACCGGTAGTGTTTTGTGTACAATGGGGTCATCCTCCTCACGAGTACCTGGACCATGTAGGAGTGATGTGCATACCAGGACTGTGCGCCTGAGGGACAGTGGCGAGGATAACCGTAGTATGTTATGATGCATATTACAAGGGTTTCATGTGTCCAGTGGGCACATGTGTGTAATGGACAGCTATGTATAGGGTAGATGGTGTCCTAAGAGCCAAATGGCCTTATGTGTCCGTAGGTGAGGGTCAGATGTTGGGGAAGGAGTGTAGGTATGGCTGTGGAGGATAGGTAGGAGCACAGAAATGACAGCATACAGGGTTGGTATATGACACATGTGGGGGGAATACACCCTGGATGGAGATGCGTCTTCAGCATTCAAAAGCCAATGGGAACAGTGGGACGGAGGTCTCCAGCCATGGGCAACTGCCAGTGCACCTACACAGCTGCAAAGGAGGCAGTGCTGGGAGCTGTCCAGGAGGGGCTGCATCACCTTGGAAATGTGACACTCCACCCTAGAACTGGTGTATCTGGCTTCATAACCCCTTAGGGAGCCACTAACGCAACATGTCCGGGACCGCACAACAGCAGATATGTACCTGTCTGGTCCTGCTACCAAGGGGGACATTCTCCATCCTCAGTGGTGCTACCACCAAAAGGTGGTGCAGAGCCAACAAAGGTTGATGTTAATGGCTGGGCCCCAGATGTGCTAGTGCCCAGTGCTATGGTCAGCTGAAGTGGGACAGGAGGATCTGCCGGGACCTACCAAGCCATTCAGCCTATGGTGTTGCATTTTAAACCCACATATGGCTTAGTGATAGACAACAGCATACAGGATTACCTATGACAGTATGCATAGATATCACTAGCAACCCAACACAACAGAAGGTATACATTTGCAGAGGGAGCACAACACATGCATATATACCGCATGGCTACTGTACAATGTGTAGTAGATGTGTGACCGCAGCTATGAACAGTTGCCCATCATTGGCTTGTCACTGGGAATCCCACACAGTGTCAGTCATACCACTGTCTCATGTGACACATGTCCAGTCAGGGATGCGATGGCAGTAACACATCCCTATCATCATGTACTGTCTGCAATCCTCACACCAAGCATCTGCTGTGCACAGAAGTGTGTTCAGTGTGTAACACAGGAAACAAATGGTTGCACACACTGACCTGTTCACAAATGTCCCTACAGATGGGGTTCCCTCATGAACAGAGTACTGTCATGTCTGTATTTTAACATGCAGAATAGCCATTACCACACACATGTTAAACAGGCAGTAGTCTCAATGCAGCATAGCTACACTTACATGCTGTAGTTGTGTGGCACATCACCCTCTTGTCATTAGGCTATTTCCCACTGTGGAAAATGATTGAGGTACATCCAGTTATCATCTGCGATGCCGTGTCAGAACACCACATCCAGGTACCACTCACAGCGACTGTCATGGCCAGATAATAACATGTTTCCCTAGATAGTGTACTGTGTTTATCATGCGGATGGCTATGGAAACACCATCACAGCTGTACCACATGCAATCAGCTAGAGGAGGACTGCAATAGGTGCAGAGGCCATCACCTGACCATTTCCATCTGTTACAATACACATGCTGCTGCTGTGCAGGTGTACACCTTCACACCCACCACAGATTGTGTGTGCGGGACAGGCAATGTACACCAGGGAAGGGCTTGGAGACTTAACCATAAGCATCATCTGCTACACGCTGAATAGTACAGGGGCAAACCCCTGACTACTCATTATTATTACATGTGCATGATGTTACTAAATGTGCCACAGAGGCGACATGTTGCAGTGCTGTAAGAATATGTGTGTAGGTGAGTGAGTGCCATCTGCAACAGATATAGTAGACATACATTAGGTGTGGCACACATGTCAGTCCACATGAACGGATGCAATTGTCACCACAACCACACTCTAATGGACATGCATTGACACCTTTGCCAGGGCGGCAAATACACAATGTAACTTCTTAGTTTGCCACACTGCAGTAATGCACAGGACCACATGCACCACAGGGGATATCTGCAGGTTCTATGGGCTAGGGCATGTGAAAGTGCTTGACAACTGTTGGTATGCCAACGAGGTTTATACTGGGAGTGACTTTGGTTGGGAGCATACAAACCCACATGCAGACACAGGGTGCCAGTACTGTCATGCAGGTATGCATTGCTCCATGATTGTGTAGTGTTTGGCTGTGCAAGATGGTTGTACAAGGCTGGGTGAGGGGTAATCCTTGCCATCACGTCACCTGACAATGGTGTGCAGTGCAGGGGTGTAGTGTCTGCAATGTCACACACAGATGGGTACTGCATTATCTGGCCTGACATCCTGGTTACCAATGTGTAGGGCCATAGCTTTGCAATGCATGCCATGTCTGTGCTTGATAGTCCTTCACATGGACATTACCTGGAATGTGCATGTCCCACAATACTATACAGTGGCATGTACAGGTGTACCTGGTTTGGCAGACACATGTAGTGTACACAGCCTGTTATACCCCGATATGCCAATACTGGACTGGTGTGGCGAAACCTGCTTATAGTGAGCAGGTCGGCCCTGCACCTGCCTGGATAGAATGGACAGGTATTCCGTGGTGTCAGTGGCATGGGTCCATACAGGGCACATGTGTACAGCATTGTCTGGCCTTAGTGAATCACATATGATGGCACCACATATGTTGCAGCCATTCACTGTGGAATATAGTGAAGGCACAATGTCTGCATATATGTGCCTATTGTACCGCTGTACAGGGTGCCATGTCCTCTGCAGGCCACTGCAGTCACACCATGCATATTATCTGTCTTCAATGTGCATGTTACTAGCAACATAGTGAGATATCCTAGGCAAGGTTGTATGTGCATGGCACATGGGTGCAGGACATATACCGGGTACTAGTAGGGCTGCATACTTAGTTCATCAGCCCTCTTGCCAGATGTATGGGTATGGCTTGCCAACAAAGTGCCGTGGCTGACTGACAGCTGTACTCTTTGTTAGGTGGCCAATGTGTCATAAGATGGATACTATATAGGAAAACTACAAAACCCGCTCTCAAACATGTCCAATGGTAAGATAACCATGGCCACCTCTACATAGGCTCTGACAGACAAACACACACTTGCCATGTCCTGTATACAACCCCCTACCATATCACACTGCAGCAACACACATTTAGGGCAAGCGCTACGGCAAATACTACAAAGCACTGTACTTGTCTCACGCAGGCAGACACACACACACACACACACACACACACACACACACACACACACACACACACACACACACACACACACACACAGCACTCCCAGAGGTGTATTTGTAGATGGGTGACATCATCAGCCTTGATAACAGTGGGTATAAGAAATGTATGGAGTGTGAGCAGTATAAAAGCATTACTCAGTCCCCAGGCAAACCAACACACACGGCAAGTGTGGGACTAGAACACTGACCTAACTACTTTATTACACTACAGCATTATGCAGTTACAGAACTCGCTACCAAGATTACTGGGACACAGCACTCCCAGAGGTGTATTTGTAGATGGGTGACATCATCGGCCTTGATAACGGTGGGTATAAGAAATGTATGGAGTGTGAGCAGTATAAAAGCATTACTCAGTCATCAGGCAAACGGGGACACACACACGGCAAGTATGGGACTAGAACACCAACCTAACTACTTTATTCCACTAAAGCATTATGCAGTTACAGAACACTCTACCGAGATTACTCAGACACAGTACTCCCAGAGGTGTATTAGTAGATGGGTGACATCATCTGCTTTGCTAACGGTGGGTATAAGAAATGTATGGAGTGTGAGCAGTATAAAAGCATTACTCAGTCCTCAGGCAAATGGGAACACACACACACACAGCAAGTGTGGGGCTAGAACACCGACCTAACTACTTTATTACACTACAGCATTACACATTTACAGAACGTGCTACCGAGATTAGTGGGACGCAGCACTCCCAAAGGTGCATTTGTAGATGGGTGACATCATCGGCCTTGCTAACGGTGGGTATAAAAAATGTATGGAGTGTGAGCAGTATAAAAGTATTATTCAGTCCTCAGGCAAACGGACACACACACACACACACACACACACACACACACACACACACACACACACTGCAAGTGTGGGACTAGAACACTGACCTAACTACTTTATTACACTACAGCATTACGCAGTTACAGAATGCGCTACCGAGATTACTGGGACACAGCGCTCCCTGAGGTGTATTTGTAGATGGGTGACCTCATCGGACTTGCTAACAGTGGGTATAAGAAATGTATGGAGTGTGGGCAGTCTAAAAGCAATTTAGAGTCCACTGGCAAATGGGGACAGACATACACACACACACACACACACACACACACACACACACACACACACACACACACACACACACACACACACACATGTCAGTGGCGGGTATGGAACACCTGCCTATTTACAGATTACTATTACAATACTACATACTTACGAATCGCGCCACACAGACTACACATATCAAGGCTGTCATTATGACCGTCTGGGAATGCAGACATCAACAAGGATGCTGGCAGTTAAGATGTACATACCTGTGAACCTGTGTGTTTAAAGTAGGAATCCATCCTGACCTGGAGTATGCCCATCTGTGGAATGGATGACTATTACCACTATACAGTGTTACAATGGCCATGCCCATACACAGAGGCACATAACTGACACAAGGTGTCACTGGGCTGTTCGGAATGCACTATGTGTCCATCTACACAAGGATATACTGGGCATGCTCATGCACTTAGTAGAACAGGGGGCATGCTCACACACTTAGTAGCACAGGGCTGGTCGGAATGCACTACTATGTGTCCATCTACACAAGGATATACTGGGCATGATCATACTCCTAGTAGCACAGGGCTGATTGGGATGCACTCTGATGTTAAACACGGAGGGCCACAGTGGCCATGCTATTACAGGTAAATGTAAAGAACACATTGTAATGGGCTCTGGTGTTAGTAGTTGTCATTGTTAGCGGGAATGCTGATCTACCTATATTTGGCACCGGTCTTTTACACATCAGCTGTCATTCTGGGATGACATGGCTGACAGTAGGCAGGCCTTTGTCACATATCACATGCATCCATGATACAAGGGAGTGTGGATATTACCCAGGTCGCATCCGCCCACACAGTGCCATTCCAAGGCAAATGTCCTAAACACAGGTTAACTCCCATACATCTACAGGACAACTGCATTGTTTTCTTATGCTAACTAGTGCTAGATGTGTAGCGTCCATATTCACAGTTGGTCACTGTAGATCCAACAATGGGGAGTACTGTCATCTGTGCAGTAAGGAACACCTGACTGATGTCTCTGTAGTGCACAATAGCACTACCACCATATACCTCAGAACCTAGCACTACCATCATATACCTCAGAACCAGATATGTGGGCCATAACACAGGTACGGATCACTCCAGGTGGTGTACCCACATACATAAAGGATACTCACATGTACTGACCGGTCCCCCCATGAAAGGCATCACAGAAGAGCCATGTGCAGGACACAGTGTCACATGCTGCATTCTAGGATGTAAACTGCAGACACCACCATGGCCTCGGACCACCAACACGCAACCATACATGTTGTATGACATAGAAGAGTACACCACCATGTGACCCTTGACCTGTGTACTATACTAAGCTCTACATCAACTGTAGAGAGTACACATGTACTAACACAGTTGCATCATGTGTTATGCAATGCAATGATACCATTGTCTGTGACCAGAACAGCTGTACACATACCAGGGGCCCTCGGTACTTTCCACCATTAGCAGATGACTGTTGCTGTACACCAGTACACACCCTCATGTATGGATATGACACATATGTACCTGCCCTAGGTATGTACATGCCACACACACAACATACCTGTAAATAGCATAGCTGTTGTAGTCCTTTGAGCAAACAGGTGGCTACAGCCATTACACACATGCACATGGAATGTAGGTCCACGGCTGCTGAATGCTAACAGTACATAAGGTGTGATATCAATGTTGACAGAGGTAACATCTCCTCTGTACTGGTCACCCATCATATCATACAACAGTCCATGTGTCATGTATGTCATTACACATATCCACCAATTGCAATGCCTACAAACATGACCAAATGTCAGGATTGTAGGACCTACACACCTATACACATAGTGTTGTGCATTCAGATAAAATGCGTGCGCAGTTGCTGATGTATGGAGGTGGCATGTATCCTAGTACATCATGCAGCTGCAATGCAGCCTCAACATTGTCAACTGTATATGGTGATATGCTGAATGCACAGAAAGATGTACCACAGGTATGGACAGATGTGTTGAAATAACTAAGTGGTGGGGCATCTTTGCAGATGGATGTTTGCTGTGAACAGCTCACAGGTGTGTCACAAGCAGTCCTACAATACCCTGTGTAACTGGTAAGCAATGGGTTCGTTAATTGAAGAGCATGACACACAACTTAGACAGTGGTCAGGGTGACAGCAAAGGTAAATCACTTGACACCTGTTAATAGATATGATGTCCCTAGTGCATATATCAGCACTGTTGCCATAGGAAGCGTCAGTACAGCTTGTAACGTGTGCAATACTGCTGTACGTCTGACATACATAACATGAGCTAGGCAGGTCCGAGATTGATAGTACTGGCATGTGTGGTTGCGTGTGTGTCCATGTATGTCACGTATTGTGGGGAATACATCACAATTGTTACTCACTCTCCTGTACACTAGTATACACATCTGTACAGACTGCAATGTACAAAGCAGGACATAGGCAGGGGTGTGTATCTCACACATGTGAGGCATCTGTATGCGCATGACATAGGTGTATTAATTACTGAATGCCACAGTGTGTGTATGTAGGGCTGACTGGTCCCTGGGGTGAGGATGTATGTTACCATACTGAACTGATAAGACCACTCCCACCATCCAGGCGATGCATTCTACTATCCGTGTTGATGTCCCCGATCTTAGGCCGTACTGACTACCTGTACATGTGTATTCTCTGTGGCTCGTCATGTAGGTGCACAGTACTGTAATGATGATTTGCACATAGGCAGGGGTCCTCATCCCACCAGTAGCAACTGTGTGCGAGTGTGTGTTACTGTGTCGGTAAAGCCATAAGTGTGTGGGTGTGTTACTTTGTCATGAATACATGTGTGTCAATACCTGAGTGTGTGGGTGCAGTTGTGTGTTGGCATCCTGTCATGGGAACGTGTATTACTGATTCCCAATGAAGCATCACACTTCCCACTGGCCTCTACCCTTGTAATCAGCTAGACCACTCTCTTACCTCAGCACTCCATGTAACTGTACCTGTGATGTCACCCTTTATGGATGTCACATCTGGGGCCACAGTAGCTTAATACACAGCTATCATGTTCTTGGAACGGTAGACATGTTTGTAACGTGGGACATTCTCACTGGTATGTGGCATCTACACATTGCATGCTGGTATATTAATACATACCTGTGAGTAGTGCACATTGACATATGGGACACTAACTGCAAACACTGACATCCACCGGCACGTGCAATTAGACCTGAAGAAGTACAGCAGAACATCATGACCAACATGCAGTTACTGTTGTTACACAAAACACATACTGTTAACAGTATTGTACACCTGTACTGCATGGTATATCTGCTGCCTGTTAACAGTCCTCAACATTTGTAAACTACATGTATCATCCTAGACTGTTCACCCTGTGCATCAGACCGTATGAGCATGTCCCTGCACTAATGGTGTGGATGTCAGGGATGTGGCACAGGAATCATCATATGCACAGGGTGTTAATGTTTGCCAGAGGCCTAGGCTGCACCATTGGATGACATCATGTGTGTGGGTTTGGGCCTTTGATCTAATTGGACGTGTGTGGATGTTATGCATGTGTGTGTGTTGCAGTGCCATACATATGTGTCCAGTGTGTGCGTGTATGTATGTACACAGTTCTCCCATGTGTCTGGCCTACACAGGGGTATTATTGACAGCTGCAGACTGTACAGGCGAGGTTTTACAGTTGACGGTGTCCAGCCACGAATATGTGACCTGTGCCTGACAGGGGTTGCACGGGCACTACCAGACTGAGGTGCAGATTGGGTACTGTCTGATGTCACTTGTCCACTGGAACCATGTCCCTGTTGGGACCATCCTGGGCCACGTGCACGTGGCCTGCTGTATCATGGTGTGGACAGCACAGCACCATATGCACTGCTACCACCACTATGGGAGCGGGCATGTGAGGTAGCTCATACACGTAGACCTGACACAGGTGATGTAACAGGCCTACGTCCATGTACCCGATGCCTCACTCCTACCAGATGTTCCAACACAGACAGCTCACACTCGCGGATTGTCACGCTATGGTCAAGGACTCCAACCATGTCACCCAACCATCTATCCAAAGCATCAACAATCTGCTGTTGAGCATTTACCATTGCCTGGATGTTGTTGTTTAAAGAATGGAGAGCAGCCCTCTGTAGCCTCTGATCTTCTCTGTTGCACCATTCAGCACATGCCTGTGCCTCCATTACAGCCTGAAACATGCGTCTGGTGACATCAGCTGCTGCGCTCTATCGTGCAGGAGTATGTAGGCCAGAGGTCCCCCTATGAGCAGCACTGGCCAAGTGCCTGTGTGGGGCACCACCAGTAGTTTGGTTGACACCATGGTGTGCAGGCACACCTTCCATAGCCCCCCCACTTTCATGTTCCAAGCTACCACACGCCAACTGTCCTTCCTCTATGGCCACTGATGATGGGGTATGTGCAGGTATGGAATCTGTGTGCGGGGATGAGGTGGATATAGATGGAATAGCAACCAATGGCACAGTTTCAGCCCCTGACAACTCTGCCTGTGTCTCAATCATACATTCATCATCACTGCTAGAGTCTGTGGGGACAATAACATCAGATGTACCCCAGGAGGGCAATGCACCTACATCACCTGTGAGGGCAGACAAGAACTGTACATTAAAATCTATACAATAGACACACACACAGACACACACACATGTGATATGACAGAAGGCATGCAACATACATGTGATATGGCAGACGGCATGCAGCACAGACAATAATACTGGTAGTTATCATACATCCCTGGGTTGCACACACCAGCATGCATGTGTCATAGTAGATGGCATGCAAATTACACAATCATAGTAGTAGTTAGCATACATCCCTGTGTTACACTATGTGGACCAGCACGTTAACCATACACCTGCCTGATGTGTAGCATACGACCTTGATAATCACATGTAGTATGACATGTGATCTGCTGATGTGTGCAGTGACATGCATACATGTTTACACAATGGTGTCCTGTCAAATATACAGTGGGGCAATGGTGTACCAATTCAGTGTTGTCTGTCCGCCCTACAGATATACTGCACATTTAGCTGATGCGCATGGCCATTGCAGGGAATCATGAGGCATCTCTAGTGCTATAGTTACAGACAGGGTTCATAGCCATAACTGTGTTCAGATACAATACATATATACTGTGGAATGTGACCCATGTCACTGAGGTGTATACACACTAAACCATGATGTGGAAGTTGTAACACAGGTCACTGATGGGTATACAGATGACACCCCTGCACATCTGCAACCATATTGCTGCAGCATGGCAACTATGGCCATACATGGTGAACATGTCGGTACACCATGTCCCACATGACATCTGTGTACCACACACACACACACACACACACACACACACACACACACACACACACACACACACACACACACACAAGGAGCTAGTATGACATTTATGTCCAACACCAGCAATGGCAATGTACTGTATCTGTGGCCTGATGTGGATACTGTACAGGTGACTGCTGTCATGTCACAACACACTCAAGATTCAACACATCTTATGTGGTGGATTGATGTTACGCCTACACAAGATGTGCACAGGCCTGTAGGATGTCTAGTGTTCCACATCTACAATATGACCATTATACAAAGGCCATGGTTGAACCATGTGTAGCCATTGTACAACAGGGTGTGCACACAAGCATAACACATCTACTGTGTGTGTTGCTCCATGTTTCTGGCTATCCCCCATGGCCATGTGTGTCCAAATGATTGTGATGGGCATCTATTTCACATGTCTGTGTTGTCCCATATGATATATATGCTCCACTGACAACAGGGTTATGCAGATAAAGGGTGATATGTGGGATATGTTTTCAGGTTAGATAGGCAGTGTAGCAGCCAGGCCAATAAATGTCATGGACATGTCACGATAGCACATCACATTGTGTGACATTCATAGCAGGGCTATGATCCACACCGGTGAAACCTATGTGCTGGCCATACTCCAGCCCACTGTGTAGTACTGTTTGCATTCACCACATGTGTAGATCAGATCTGTAGTATGTCCCTAAAGTGAACAGCGCCTCCACCATTGTGCACAGCTGTCAACACATCTGGAAATGACAGTTTGTGAGGATTCATGCCGGTGAGATGATTCACATAGTTTGCAAGTGTTGCACATGGGTAGTCATTGTGATGCATTGCAGGTCTGACCTGTATATTGTGACAGGACCATACATTATGTGTACATGTTGTAAATGGCCACATGGCAGATAGATTTGTGCATTACGGTTCCTGATAAATAATAACACTCTCACCTGCAACAGGCTGCTGTCGCAGTTGAACACAAGAGGTACCTAAGTAGGAATAACACAGCAGAATGAGCATACTCCACCCCTGTATAAAGGCTACAGGGTGCAATGTGCATGACACATACACCAATACATTAGACTATACTATGGTGTATGCACATGTGTGCATACATAGAGTAGCATACTATAGTATGCGGCATGTGTGTATGCATGCCTTGCGTATGATGTTACATTACATATTGTACAGTGACACAGATATCTCACAGTCAGTTAATGATCCAATAGTTCAACACACAGTTAAAAAACTCATATCACAGATGTCTCAGGGTCAGTTAATGATCCAGGAGTTCAACACACAGTTAAAGAACTCATATCACAGATGTCTCAGGGTCAGTTAATGATCCAGGAGTTCAACATACAGTTAAAGAACTCATATCACAGATGTCTCAGGGTCAGTTAATGATCCAGGAGTTCAACATACAGTTAAAGAACTCATATCACAGATGTGTCAGGGTCAGTTAATGATCCAGGAGTTCAACATACAGTTAAAGAACTCATATCACAGATGTCTCAGGGTCAGTTAATGATCCAGGAGTTCAACATACAGTTAAAGAACTCATATCACAGATGTCTCAGGGTCAGTTAATGATCCAGGAGTTCAACATACAGTTAAAGAACTCATATCACAGATGTCTCAGGGTCAGTTAATGATCCAGGAGTTCAACATACAGTTAAAGAACTCATATCACAGATGTCTCAGGGTCAGTTAATGATCCAGGAGTTCAACATACAGTTAAAGAACTCATATCACAGATGTGTCAGGGTCAGTTAATGATCCAGGAGTTCAACATACAGTTAAAGAACTCATATCACAGATGTCTCAGGGTCAGTTAATGATCCAGGAGTTCAACATACAGTCAAAGAACTCATATCACAGATGTCTCAGGGTCAGTTAATGATCCAGGAGTTCAACATACAGTTAAAGAACTCATATCACAGATGTCTCAGGGTCAGTTAATGATCCAGGAGTTCAACATACAGTTAAAGAACTCATATCACAGATGTCTCAGGGTCAGTTAATGATCCAGGAGTTCAACATACAGTTAAAGAACTCATATCACAGATGTCTCAGGGTCAGTTAATGATCCAGGAGTTCAACATACAGTTAAAGAACTCCTATCACAGATGTCTCAGGGTCAGTTAATGATCCAGGAGTTCAACATACAGTTAAAGAACTCATATCATAGATGTCTCAGGGTCAGTTAATGATCCAGGAGTTCAACATACAGTTAAAGAACTCATATCACAGATGTCTCAGGGTCAGTTAATGATCCAGGAGTTCAACATACAGTTAAAGAACTCATATCACAGATGTCTCAGGGTCAGTTAATGATCCAGGAGTTCAACATACAGTTAAAGAACTCATATCACAGATGTCTCAGGGTCAGTTAATGATCCAGGAGTTCAACACATAGTTAACCTCATATCAGATGTCTCACGGTCAGTTAATGATCCAGGAGTTCGACACACAGTTAATGAACTCATATCACAGATAGCTCATGGTCAGTTAATGATCCAAGATTTCAGTACATAGTTAAAAAACTCATACAACAGATGTCTCAGGGTCAGTTAATGATCCAGGAGTTCAACACACCTTTAAATAACTCATATCACAGATGTGTCAGGGTCAGTTAATGATCCAGGAGTTCAACATACAGTTAAAGAACTCATATCACTGATGTCTCAGGGTTAGTTAATGATCTGGGAGTTCAACCTACAGTTAATGAACTCGTATCACAGATCTCTCAGGGACAGTTAATGATCCAGGAGTTCAACATATAGTTAAAGAACTCATATCACAGATGTCTCAGGGTCAGTTAATGATCCAGGAGTTCAACATACAGTTAAAGAACTCATATCACAGATGTCTCAGGGTCAGTTAATGATCCAGGAGTTCAACATACAGTTAAAGAACTCATATCACAGATGTCTCAGGGTCAGTTAATGATCCAGGAGTTCAACATACAGTTAAAGAACTCATATCACAGATGTCTCAGGGTCATTTAATGATCCAGGGGTTCAACATACAGTTTAAAAACTCATATCACAGATGTGTCTGAGTCAGTTAATGATCCAGGAGTTCAACATACAGTTAAAGAACTCATATCACAGATGTGTCAGGGTCAGTTAATGATCCAGGAGTTCAACATACAGTTAAAGAACTCATATCAAAGATGTCTCAGGGTCATTTAATGATCCAGGGGTTCAACATACAGTTAAAGAACTCATATCACAGATGTCTCAGGGTCAGTTAATGATCCAGGAGTTCAACATACAGTTAAAGAACTCATATCACAGATGTCTCAGGGTCAGTTAATGATCCAGGAGTTCAACATACAGTTAAATAATTCATATCACAGGTGTCTCAGAGTCAGTTAATGATCCATGAGTTCAACATACAGTTAAAGAACTCATATCACAGATGTCTCAGGGTCAGTTAATGATCCAGGAGTTCAACATACATTTAAAGAACTCATATCACAGATGTCACAGGGACAGTTAATGATCCAGGAGTTCAACATACAGTTAAAGAACTCATATCACAGATGTCTCAGGGTCAGTTAATGATCCAGGAGTTCAACATACAGTTAAAGTACTCATATCATAGATGTCTCATGGTCAGTTAATGATCCAGGGGTTCAACACACACATTTAAGGAACACATACCACAGATGTCGCAGCATCATTTAATGATCCAGGAGCTCAACATACAGTTAAAGACCTCATATCACAGATGTCTCAGGGTCAGTTATGGATCCAGGAGTTCAACACACAGTTAAACAACTCATATCACAGATGTCTCATGGTCAGTTAATGATCCAAGAGTTCAACATACAGTTAAAGAACTCATATCACAGATGTCTCAGGGTCAGTTAGTGATCCAGGAGTTCAACACACAGTTAAACAACTCATATCACAGATGTATCATGTTCAGTTAATGATCCAAGAGTTCAACAAACAGTTAAATAACTCATATCACAGATGTGTCAGGGTCAGTTAATAATCCAGGAGTTCAACATACACTTAAATAACTCATATCAGATGTCTCAAGGTCAGTTAGTGATCCAGGAGTTCAACATACAGTTAAAGAACTCATATCACAGATGTCTCAGGGTCAGTTAATGATCCAGGAGTTCAACATACAGTTAAAGAACTCATATCACAGATGTCTCAGGGTCAGTTAATGATCCAGCAGTTCAACATACAGTTAAAGAACTCATATCACAGATGTCTCAGGGTCAGTTAATGATCCAGCAGTTCAACACACAGTTAAAGGTCTCCTATCACAGATGTGTCAGGTTCAGTTAATGATCCAGGAGTTCAACATACAGTTAAAGAACTCATATCACAGATGTCTCAGGGTCAGTTAATGATCCAGGAGTTCAACATACAGTTAAAGAACTCATATCACAGATGTCTCAGGGTCAGTTAATGATCCAGGAGTTCAACATACAGTTAAAGAACTCATATCACAGATGTCTCAGGGTCAGTTAATGATCCAGGAGTTCAACATACAGTTAAAGAACTCATATCACAGATGTCTCAGGGTCAGTTAATGATCCAGGAGTTCAACATACAGTTAAAGAACTCATATCACAGATGTCTCAGGGTCAGTTAATGATCCAGGAGTTCAACATACAGTTAAAGAACTCATATCACAGATGTCTCAGGGTCAGTTAATGATCCAGGAGTTCAACATACAGTTAAAGAACTCATATCACAGATGTCTCAGGGTCAGTTAATGATCCAGGAGTTCAACATACAGTTAAAGAACTCATATCACAGATGTCTCAGGGTCAGTTAATGATCCAGGAGTTCAACATACAGTTAAAGAACTCATATCACAGATGTCTCAGGGTCAGTTAATGATCCAGGAGTTCAACATACAGTTAAAGAACTCATATCACAGATGTCTCAGGGTCAGTTAATGATCCAGGAGTTCAACATACAGTTAAAGAACTCATATCACAGATGTATCAGGGTCAGTTAATGATCCAGGAGTTCAACATGCAGTTAAAGAACTCATATCACAGATGTCTCAGGGTCAGTTAATGATCCAGGAGTTCAACATACAGTTAAAGAACTCATATCACAGATGTCTCAGGGTCAGGTAATGATCCAGGAGTTCAACATACAGTTAAAGAACTCATATCACAGATGTCTCAGGGTCAGTTAATGATCCAGGAGTTCAACATACAGTTAAAGAACTCATATCACAGATGTCTTAGGGTCAGCTGATGATCCAAGAATTCAACATACAGTTAAAGAATTCATATCAAAGATGTCTCATGGTCAGTTAATGACCTGGAGTTCAAAATACAGTTAAAGAACTCATATCACAGATGTCTCAGGGTCAGTTAATGATACAGGAGTTCAACATACAGTTAAAGAACTCATATCACAGATGTCTCAGGGTCAGTTAATGATACAGGAGTTCAACATACAGTTAAAGAACTCATATCACAGATGTCTCAAGGTAAGTTATTGATCTAGGAGTTCAATATACAGTTAAAGAACTCATATCACAGATATCTCAGAGTGAGTTAATGATCCACGAGTTCAGCATACAGTTAAAGAACTCATATCACAGATGTCTCAGGGTCAGTTAATGATCCAGGAGTTCAACATACAGTTAAAGAACTCATATCACAGATGTCTCAAGGTCAGTTAATGATCCAGGAGTCCAACAGACAGTTAAAGTACTCATATCACAGATGGCTCAGGATGAACCAGGAGTTCCACATAAAGTTAAAGAACTCATATCACAGATGTCCCAATGTCAGTTAATGATCCAGGAGTTTAACATACAGTTAAAGAACTCATATCACAGATGTGTCATGGACAGTTAATGATCCAGGAGTTCAACATACAGTTAAAGAACTCATATCACAGATGTCTCAGGGTCAGTTAATGATCCAGGAGTTCAACATACAGTTAAAGAACTCATATCACAGATGTCTCAGGGTCAGTTAATGATCCAGGAGTTCAACATACAGTTAAAGAACTCATATCACAGATGTCTCAGGGTCAGTTAATGATCCAGGCTTCAACATACAATTAAAGATCTCGTATCACAAATGCGTCAGGGTCATTTAATGATACAGGAGTTCAACATACAGTTAAAGAACTCATATCACAGATTTGTCAGGGTCAGTTAATGATACAGGAGTTCAACATACTGTTAAAGAACTCATGTCACAGATGTCTCAGGGTCAGTTAGTGATCCAGGAGTTCAACACACAGTTAAAGAACTCATATCACAGATGTCTCAGGGTCAGTTAATGATCCAGGAGTTCAACATACAGTTAAAGAACTCATATCACAGATTTGTCAGGGTCAGTTAATGATACAGGAGTTCAACATACTGTTAAAGAACTCATGTCACAGATGTCTCAGGGTCAGTTTGTGATCCAGGAGTTCAACATACAGTTAAATAATTCATAGCACAGATGTCTCAGGGTCAATTAATGATCCAGGAGTTCAACATACAGTTAAAGAACTCATATCACAGATGTCTCAGGGTCAGTTAATGATCCAGGAGTTCAACATACAGTTAAAGAACTCATATCACAGTTAAAGAACTCATATCACAGATGTCACAGGGTCAGTTAATGATCCAGGAGTTCAACATACAGTTAAAGTACTCATATCATAGATGTCTCAGGGTCAGTTAATGATCCAGGGGTTCAACACACAGTTAAAGAACTCATATCACAAATGTCTCAGGGTCAGTTAATGATCCAGGAGTTCAACATACAGTTAAAGAACTCATATCACAGATGTCTCAGGGTCAGTTTATGATCCAGGAGTTCAACATACAGTTAAAGAACTCATATCACAGATGTCTCAGGGTCAGTTAATGATCCAGGAGTTCAACATACAGTTAAAGAACTCATATCACACATGTCTCAGGGTCAGTTAATGATCCAGGAGTTCAACATACAGTTAAAGAACTCATATCACAGATGTCTCAGGGTCGGTTAATGATCCAGGAGTTCAACATACAGTTAAAGAACTCATATCACAGATGTGTCAGGGTCAGTTAATGATCCAGGAGTTAAACATACAGTTAAAGAACTCCTATCAGATGTCTCAGGGTCAGTTAATGATCCAGGAGTTCAACATACAGTTAAAGAACTCATATCACAAATGTCTCAGGGTCAGTTAATGATCCAGGAGTTCAACATACAGTTAAAGAACTCATATCACAGATGTCTCAGGGTCAGTTAATGATCCAGGAGTTCAACATACAGTTAAAGAACTCATATCACAGATGTCTGAGGGTCAGTTAATGATCCAGGAGTTCAACACACAGTTAAAGAACTCATATCACAGATGTCTCAGGGTCAGTTAATGATCCAGGAGTTCAACATACAGTTAAAGAACTCATATCACAGATGTCTCAGGGTCAGTTAATGATCCAGGAGTTCAACATACAGTTAAAGAATTCATATCACAGATGTCTCAGAGTCAGTTAATGATTCAGCAGTTCAACATACAGTTAAATAACTCATATCACAGATGTCTCAGGGTCAGTTAATGATCCAGGAGTTCAAGATACAGTTAAAGAACTCATTTCACAGATGTATCAGGGTCAGTAAATGATCCAAGAGTTCAACATAGACTTAATGAACTCATATCACAGATGTCCCAGTGTGAATTAATGATCCAGGAGTTTAACATACAGTTAAAGAACTAATATCACAGATGTGTCAGGTTCAGTTAATGATCCAGGAGTTCAACATACAGTTTAAGAACTCATATCACAGATGTGTCAGGTTCAGTTAATGATCCAGGAGTTTAACATACAGTTAAAGAACTCATATCACAGATGTGTCAGGGTCAGTTAATGATCCAGGAGTTCAACATACAGTTAAAGAACTCATATCACAGATGTCTCAGGGTCAGTTAATGATCCAGGAGTTCAACATACAGTTAAAGAACTCATATCACAGATGTCTCAGGGTCAGTTAATGATCCAGTAGTTCAACATACAGTTAAAGAACTCATATCACAGATGTGTCAGGGTCAGTTAATGATCCAGGAGTTCAACATACTGTTAAAGAACTCATGTCACAGATGTCTCAGGGTCAGTTAGTGATCCAGGAGTTCCACACAGTTAAAGAACTCATGTCACATATGTCTCAGGGTCAGTTAATTATCCAAAAGTACAACATACAGTTAAAGAACTCATATCACAGATGTCACAGGGTCAGCTAATGATCCAGGAGTTCAACATACAGTTAAAGAACTCATATCACAGATGTCTCAGGGTCAGTTAATGATCCAGGAGTTCAACATACAGTTAAAGAACTTATATCACAGATGTGTCAGGGTCAGTTAATGATCACTGAGTTCAACATACAGTTAAACAACTCATATCACAGATGTCTCAAGGTCAGTTAATGATCCAGAAGTTCAACATACAGTTAAAGAAATCATATCACAGATGTCTCAGAGTCAGTTAATGGTCCACGAGTTCAGCATACAGTTAAGGAACTCATATCACAGATGTCTCAGGGTCAGTTAATGATCGAGGAGTTCAACATACAGTTAAAGAACTCATATCACAGATGTCTCAGGGTCAGTTAATGATCCAGGAGTTCAACATACAGTTAAAGAAATCATATCACAGATGTCTCAGAGTCAGTTAATGGTCCACGAGTTCAGCATACAGTTAAAGAACTCATATCACAGATGTCTCAGGGTCAGTTAATGATCCAGGAGTTCAACATACAGTTAAAGAACTCATATCACAGATGTCTCAGGGTCAGTTAATGATCCAGAAGTTCAACATACAGTTAAAGAACTCATATCACAGATGTCTCAGGGTCAGTTAATGATCCAGGAGTTCAACATACAGTTAAAGAACTCCTATCACAGATGTCTCAGGGTCAGTTAATGATCGAGGAGTTCAACATACAGTTAAAGAACTCATATCACAGATGTCTCTGGGTCAGTTAATGATCCAGGAGTTCAACATACAGTTATAGAACTCATATCACAGATGTCTCAGGGTCAGTTAATGATCCAGGAGTTCAACATACAGTTAAAGAACTCATATCACAGATGTCTCAGGGTCAGTTAATGATCCAGGAGTTCAACATACAGTTAAAGAACTCATATCACAGATGTCTCAGGGTCAGTTAATGATACAGCAATTCAACACACAGTTAAAGAACTCATATCACAGATGTCTCAGGGTCAGTTAATGATCCAGGAGTTCAACATACAGTTACAAAACTCATATCACAGATGTCTCACGGTCAGTTAATGATCCAGGAGTTCAACATGAAGTTAAGGAACTCATATCATAGATGTCTCAGGGTCAATTAAAGATCCAGGAGTTCCACATTCAGTTAAACAACTTATATCACAGATGTCTCAGGGTCAGTTAATGATCCAGTAGTTCAACATACAGTTAAAGAACTCATATCACAGATGTCTCAGGGTCAGTTAATGATCCAGGAGTTCAACATACAGTTAAAGAACTCATATCACAGATGTCTCAGGGTCAGTTAATGATCCAGGAGCTCAACATGCAGTTAAAGAACTCATATCACAGATGTCTCAGGGTCAGTTAATGATCCAGGAGTTCAACATACAGTTAAAGAACTCATATCACAGATGTCTCAGGGTCAGTTAAGGATCCAGGAGTTCAACATACAGTTAAAGAACTCATATCACAGATGTCTCAGGGTCAGTTAATGATCCAGGAGTTCAACATACAGTTAAAGAACTCATATCACAGATGTGTCAGGGTCAGTTAATGATCCAGGAGTTCAACATACAGTTAAAGAACTCATATCACAGATGTCTTAGGGTAAGTTAATGATCCAGGAGTTCAACATGCAGTTAAAGAACTCATATCACAGATGTCTCAGGGTCAGTTAATGATCCAGGAGTTCAACATACAGTTAAAGAACTCATATCACAGATGTCTCAGGGTCAGTTAATGATCAAGGAGTTCAACATAAAGTTAAAGTACTCATATCACAGATGTCTCAGGGTCAGTTAATGATCCAGGAGTTCAACATACAGTTAAAGAACTCCTATCACAGATGTCTCAGGGTCAGTTAATGATTCACGAGTTCAACATGCAGTTAAAGATCTCATATCACAGATGTGTCAGGGTCATTTAATGATCCAAGAGTTCAACATGCAGTAAAAGAACTCATATCACAGATGTAGCAGGGTCAGTTCATGATCCAGGAGTTCAACATACAGTTAAAGAACTCATATCACAGATGACTCAGGGTCAGGTAATGATCCAGAAGTTCAACACACAGTTAAAGAACTCATATCACAGATGTTTCAGGGTCAGGTAATGATCCAGGGGTTCAACACACACATTTGAGGAACTCATATCACAGATGTCTCAGGGTCATTTAATGATCCAGGAGTTCAACATACAGTTAAAGTACTCATATCATAGATGTCTCAGGGTCAGTTAATGATCCAGGAGTTCAACATACAGTTAAAGAACTCATATCACAGATGTCTCAGGGTCAGTTAATGATCCAGGAGTTCAACATACAGTTAAAGAACTCATATCACAGATGTCTCAGGGTCAGTTAATGATCCAGGAGTTCAACATACAGTTAAATAACTCATATCACAGATGTGTCAGGGTCAGTTAATAATCCAGGAGTTCAACATACACTTAAATAACTCATATCAGATGTCTCAGGGTCAGTTAATGATCCAGGAGTTCAACATACAGTTAAAGAACTCATATCACAGATGTGTCAGGGTCAGTTAATGATCCAGGAGTTCAACATACAGTTAAAGAACTCATATCACAGATGTCTCAGGGTCAGTTAATGATCCAGGATTTCAACATGCAGTTAAACAACTGATAACACAGATGTGTCAGGTTCAGTTAATGATCCAGGAGTTCAACATACAGTTAAATAACTCATATCACAGATGTCTCAGGGACAGTTAAGGATCCAGGAGTTCAACATACAGTTAAAGTACTCATATCATAGATGTCTCAGGGTCAGTTAATGATCCAGGGGTTCAACACACACATTTAAGGAACTCATATCACAGATGTCTCAGGGTCATTTAATGATCCAGGAGTTCAACATACAGTTAAAGAACTCATATCACAGATGTCTCAGGGTCAGTTAATGATCCAGGAGTTCAACATACAGTTAAAGAACTCATATCACAGATGTGTCAGGGTCAGTTAATGATCCAGGAGTTCAACATACAGTTAAATAACTCATATCACAGATGTCTCAGGGTCAGTTATTGATCCAGGAGTTCAACATACAGTTAAAGAACTCATATCACAGAAGTCTCAGGTTCACTTAATGATCCAGGAGTTCAACATACAGTCAAAGAACTCATATCACAGATGTCTCAGGGTCAGTTAATGATGCAGAAGTTCAACATACAATTAAAGAACTCATATCACAGCTATCTCAGGGTCAGTTAATGATCAAGGAGTTCAACATACAGTTAAAGAACTCCTATCAGATGTCTCAGGGTCAGTTAATGATCCAGGAGTTCAACATACAGTTAAAGAACTCATATCACAGATGTCTCAGGGTCAGTTAATGATCCAGGAGTTCAACATACAGTTAAAGAACTCATATCACAGATGTCTCAGGGTCAGTTAATGATCCAGGAGTTCAACATACAGTTAAAGAACTCATATCACAGATGTCTCAGGGTCAGTTAATGATCCAGGAGTTCAACATACAGTTAAAGAACTCATATCACAGATGTCTCAGGGTCATTTAATGATCCAGGAGTTCAACATACAGTTAAAGAACTCATATCACAGATGTCTCAGGGTCAGTTAATGATCCAGGAGTTCAACATACAGTTAAAGAACTCATATCACAGATGTCTCAGGGTCAGTTAATGATCCAGGAGTTCAACATCCAGTTAAAGAACTCATATCACAGATGACTCAGGGTCAGTTAATGATCCAGGAGTTCAACATACAGTTAAAGAACTCATATCACAGATGTCTCAGGGTCAGTTAATGATCCAGGAGTTCAACATACAGTTAAAGAACTCATATCACAGATGTGTCAGGGTCAGTTAAAGAACTCATATCACAGATGTCTCAGGGTCAGTTAATGATCCAGGAGTTCAACATACAGTTAAAGAACTCATATCACAGATGTCTCAGGGTCAGTTAATGATCCAGGAGTTCAACATACAGTTAAATAACTCATATCACAGATGTCTCAGGGTCAGTTAATGATCCAGGAGTTCAACATACAGTTAAAGAACTCATATCACAGATGTGTCAGGGTCAGTTAATGATCCAGGAGTTCAACATACAGTTAAAGAACTCATATCACAGATGTCTCAGGGTCAGTTAATGATCCAGGAGTTCAACATGCAGTTAAAGAACTCATATCACAGATGTCTCAGGGTCAGTTAATGATCCAGGAGTTCAACATACAGTTAAAGAACTCATATCACAGATGTCTCAGGGTCAGTTAATGATCCAGGAGTTCAACATACAGTTAAAGAACTCATATCACAGATGTCTCAGGGTCAGTTAATGATCCAGGAGTTCAACATACAGTTAAAGAACTCATATCACAGATGTCTCAGGGTCAGTTAATGATCCAGGAGTTCAACATACAGTTAAACACCTCATATCACAGATGTCTCAGGGTCAGTTAATGATCCAGGAGTTACACATACAGTTAAATAACTTATATCACAGGTGTCTCAGGGTCAGTTAATGATCCAGGAGTTCAACATACAGTTAAAGAACTCATATCACAGATGTCTAACGGTCAGTTAATGATCCAGGAGTTCAACATACAGTTAAAGAACTCATATCACAGATATCTCAGGGTCAGTTAATGATCCAGGAGTTGAACATACAGTTAAAGAACTCATATCACAGATGTCTCAGGGTCAGTTAATGATCCAGGAGTTCAACACACAGTTAAAGAACTCATATCACAGATGTCTCAGGGTCAGTTAATGATCCAGGAGTTCAACATACAGTTAAAGAACTCATATCACAGATGTCTCAGGGTCAGTTAATGATCCAGGAGTTCAACATACAGTTAAAGAACTCATATCACAGATGTCTCAAGGTCAGTTAATGATCCAGGAGTTCAACATACAGTTAAAGAACTCATACCACAGATGTCTCAGGATCAGTTAATGATCCAGGAGTTCAACATACAGTTAAAAAACTCATATCACAGATGTCTCAGGGTCAGTTAATGATCCAGGAGTTCAACATACAGTTAAAGAACTCATATCACAGATGTCTCAGGATCAGCTAATTATTCAGGAGTTCAAAATACAGTTAAAGAACTCATATCACAGATGTCTAAGGGTCAGTTAATGATGCAGAAGTTCAACATACAGTTAAGGAACTCATAAGACAGCTGTCTCAGGGTCAGTTAATGATCCAGGAGTTCAAAATACAGTTAAAGATCTCGTATCAAAGATGCATCAGGGTCATTTAATGATCCAGGAGTTCAACATGCAGTTAAAGAACTCATATCACAGATGTCTCAGGGTCAGTTAATGATCCAGGAGTTCAACATACAGTTAAAGAACTCATATCACAGATGTCTCAGGGTCAGTTAATGATCCAGGAGTTCAACATACAGTTAAAGAACTCATATCACAGATGTCTCAGGGTCAGTTAATGATCCAGGAGTTCAACATACAGTTAAAGAACTCATATCACAGATGTGTCAGGGTCAGTTAATGATCCAGGAGTTCAACAAACAGTTAAAGAACTCATATCACAGATGTGTCAGAGTCAGTTAATTAACTCATATCACAGATGTCTCAGGGTCAGTTAATGATCCAGGAGTTCAACATACAGTTAAAGAAATCATATCACAGATGTCTCAGGGTCAGTTAATGATCCAGGAGTTCAACATACAGTTAAAGAACTCATATCACAGATGTGTCAGGGTCAGTTAATGAACTCATATCACAGATGTCTCAGGGTCAGTTAATGATCCAGGAGTTCAACATACAGTTAAAGAACTCATATCACAGATGTCTCAGGGTCAGTTAATGATCCAGGAGTTCAACATACAGTTAAAGAACTCATATCACAGATGTCTCAGGGTCAGTTAATGATCCAGGAGTTCAACATACAGTTAAAGAACTCATATCACAGATGTCTCAGGGTCAGTTAATGATCCAGGAGTTCAACATACAGTTAAAGAACTCATATCACAGATGTCTCAGGGTCAGTTAATGATCCATGAGTTCAACATACAGTTAAAGAACTCATATCACAGATGTCTCAGGGTCAGTTAATGATCCAGGAGTTCAACATACAGTTAAAGAACTCATATCACAGATGTCTCAGGGTCCATTAATGATCCAGGAGTTCAACATACAGTTAAAGAACTCATATCACCAATGTCTCAGGGTCAGTTAGAGATCCTGGAGTTCAACATACAGTTAAAGAACTCATATCACAGATGTCTAAGGGTCAGTTAATGATCCAGGAGTTTAACATACAGTTAATGGACTCATATCACAGATGTCTCAGGGTCAGTTAATGATCCAGGAGTTCAACATACAGTTAAAGAGCTCATATCACAGATGTCTCAGGGTCAGTTAATGATCCAGGAGTTCAACATACAGTTAAAGAACTCATATCACAGATGTCTCAGGGTCAGTTAATGATCCAGGAGTTCAACATACAGTTAAAGAACTCATATCACAGATGTCTTAGGGTCAGTTAATGATGCAGGAGTTCAACATACAGTTAATGAACTCATATCACAGATGTAGCATGGTCAGTTAATGATCCATGAGTTCAACATACAGTTAAGGAACTCATATCACAGATGTCTCAGGGTCAGTTAATGATCCAGGAGTTCAACATACAGTTAATGAACTCATATCACAGATGTCTCAGGGTCAGTTAATGATCCAGGAGTTCAACATACAGTTAAACACCTCATATCACAGATGTCTCAGGGTCAGTTACGGATCCAGGAGTTCAACACACATTTAAACAACTCATATCACAGATGTCTCTCAGTCAGTTAATGATCCAAGAGTTCAACAAACAGTTAAATAACTCATATCACAGATGTCTCAGGGTCAGTTAATGATCTAAGAGTTCAACATGCAGTTAAGAACTCATGTCATATGTCTCAAGGTCAGTTAATGATCCAGGAATTCAACATACAGTTAAAAAACTCATATCACTGATATCCCAGGGGGAGTTAATGATCCAGGAGTTCAGCATACAGTTAAAGACCTCATATCACAGATGTCTCAGGGTCAGTTAATGATCCAGGAGTTCAAAATACAGTTAAAGAACTCATATCACAGATGTCTCAGGGTCAGTTAATGATCCAGGAGTTCAACATACAGTTAAAGTACTCATGTCACAGATGTCTCAGGGTCAGTTAATGATCCAGGAGTTCAACATACAGTTAAAGAACTCATATCACAGATGTCTCAGGGTCAGTTAATGATCCAGGAGTTCAACATACAGTTAAAGAACTCATATCACAGATGTCTCAGGGTCAGTTAATGATGCAGGAGTTCAACATACAGTTAAAGAACTCATATCACAGCTGTCACAGGGTCAGTTAATGATCCAGGAGTTCAACATACAGTTCAAGATCTCGTATCACAGATGCGTCAGGGTCATTTAATGATCCAGGAGTTCAACATACAGTTAAAGACCTCATATCACAGATGTGTCAGGGTCAGTTAATGATCTAGCAGTTCAACATACAGTTAAATAACTCCTATGACAGATGTCTCAGGGTCAGTTAATGATCCAGGAGTTCAACATACAGTTAAAGAACTCATATCACAGATGTCTCAGGGTCAGTTAATGATCCAGGAGTTCAACATACAGTTAAAGAACTCATATCACAAATGTTTCAGGGTGAGTTAATGATCCAGGACTTCAACATGCAGTTATAGAACTCATATCACAGATGTCTCAGGGTCACTTAATAATCCAGGAGTTTAACATACAATTAAAAAACTTATATCACAGATGTCTCAAGGCCAGTTAATGATCCAGGAGTTCAACATACAATTAAAGAACCCATATCATAGATGTCTCAGGGTCAGTTAATGATCCAGGAGTTCAACATACAGTTAAAGAACTCATATCACAGATGTCTCAGGGTCAGTTAATGATCCAGGAGTTCAACATACAGTTAAAGAACTCATGTCACAGATGTCTCAGGGTCAGTTAGTGATCCAGGAGTTCAACATACAGTTAAAGAACTCATGTCACATATGTGTCAGGGTCAGTTAATGATCCAGGAGTTCAACATACAGTTAAAGAACTCATATCACAGAAGTCTCAGGTTCACTTAATGATGCAGGAGTTCAACATACAGTTAAAGAACTCATATCACAACTGTGACAGGGTCAGTCAATGATCCAGGAGTTCAACATACAGTTAACAATCTCGTATCACAGATGTGTCAGGGTCATTTAATGATCCAGGAGTTCAACATACAGTTAAAGAACTCATATCACTGGTGTCTCAGGGTCAGTTAATGATCCAGGCGTTCAACATACAGTTAAGGAACTCGTATCACAGATGTGTCAGGGTCAGTTAATGATCCAGGAGTTCAACATACAGTTAAAGAACTCATATCACAGATGTGTCAGGGTCAGATAGTGATCCAGGAGTTTAACATAGAGTTTAAGAACTCATATCACAGATGTCTCAGGGTCAGTTAATGATCCAAGAGTTCAACATACAGTTAAAGAACTCATATCACAGATGTCTCAGGGTCAGTTAATGATCCAGGAGTTCAACATACAGTTAAAGAACTCATATCACAGATGTCTCAGGGTCAGCTAATGGTCCAGGAGTTCAACAAATAGTTAAAGAACTAATATCACAGATGTCTCAGGGTGAATTAATCATCCAGGACTTCAACAAACAGTTAAAGAACTCATATCATACTTGTCTCAGGGTCAGTTAATGATCCAGGAGTTCAACATACAGTTAAATAACTCATATCACAGATGTATTAGGGTCATTTAATGATCAGAGAGTTCAACATACAGTTAAAGAACTCATATCACAGATGTCTCAGGGTCAGTTAATGATCCAGGAGTTCAACATACAGTTAAAGAACTCATATCACAGATGTCTCAGGGTCAGTTAATGATCCAGGAGTTCAAAATACAGTTAAAGAACTCATATCACAGATGTCTCAGGGTCAGTTAATGATCCAGGAGTTCATCGTGCAGTTGAAGAACTCATATCACAGATGTATCAGGGTCAGTTAATGATCCAGGAGTTCAACATACAGTTAAAGAACTCATATCACAGATGTCTCAGGGTCAGTTAGTGATCCAGGAGTTCAACATCCAGTTAAAGAACTCATATCACAGATGTCTCAGGGTCAGATAGTGATCCAGGAGTTCAACATACAGTCAAAGAACTCATATCACAGATGTTTCAGGGTCAGTTGATGATGCAGAAGTTCAACATACAGTTAAATAACTCATATCACAACTGTGACAGGGTCAGTCAATGATCCAGGAGTTCAACATACAGTTAAAGAACTCATATCACAGATGTCTCAGGGTCAGTTAATGATCCAGGAGTTCAACATACAGTTAAAGAACTCATATCACAGATGTCTCAGGGTCAGTTAATGATCCAGGAGTTCAACATACAGTTAAAGAACTCATATCACAGATGTCTCAGGGTCAGTTAATGATTCTGGAGTTCAACATACAGTTAAAGAACTAATATCACAGATGTGTCAGGGTCAGTAAATGATCAAGGAGTTGAACATACAGTTAACAAACTCATATGACAGATGCCTCAGGGTCATTTAATGATCCAGGAGTTCAACATACAGTTAAAGAACTCCTATCACAGAAGTCATAGGGTAAGTTAATGATCCAGGAGTTCAACATGCAGTTAAAGAACTCATATCACAGATGTGTCAGGTTCAGTTAATGATCCAGGAGTTCAACACACAGTTAAAGAACTCATATCACAGATGTCTCAGGGTCAGTTAATGATCCAGGAGTTCAACATACAGTTAAAGAACTCATATCACAGATGTCTCAGGGTCAGTTAATGATCCAGGAGTTCAACATACAGTTAAAGAACTCATATCACAGATGTCTCAGGGTCAGTTAATGATCCAGGAGTTCAACATACAGTTAAAGAACTCATATCACAGATGTCTCAGGTTCAGTTAGTGATCCAGGAGTTCAACATAGAGTTAAAGAACTCATATCACAGATATCTCAGGGTCAGTTAATGATCCAGGAGTTCAACATACAGTTAAAGAACTCCTATCACAGATGTCTCAGGGTCACATAATGATCCCTGGGTTCAACATACAGTTAAATAACTCATATCACAGATGTCTCAGGGTCAGTTAATGATCCAGGAGTTCAACATAGAGTTAAAGAACTCATATCACAGATGTCTCAGGGTCAGTTAATGATCCAGGAGTTCAACATAGAGTTAAAGAACTCATATCACAGATGTCTCAGGGTCAGTTAATGATCCAGGAGTTAAAAATACAGTTAAAGAACTCCTGTCAGATGTCTCAGGGTCAGTTAATGATCCAGGAGTTCAACATACAGTTTAAGAACTCATATCACAGATGTCTCAGGGTCAGTTAATGATCCAGGAGTTCAACATACAGTTAAAGAACTCATATCACAGATGTCTCAGGGTCAGTTAATGATCCAGGAGTTCAACATACAGTTAAAGAACTCATATCACAGATGTCTCAGGGTCAGTTAATGATCCAGGAGTTCAACATACAGTTAAGGAACTCATATCACCAATGTCTCAGGGTCAGTTAGAGATCCAGGAGTTCAACATACAATTAAAGAACTCAACCCACATGTCACAGGGTTAGTTAATGATCCAGGAGTTCAGCATACAGTCAAAAAAACTCATATCACAGATGTGTCAGGGTCAGTTAATGATCCAGGAGTTCAACATACAGTTAAAGAACTCATATCACAGATGTCTCAGGGTCAGTTAATGATCCAGGAGTTTAACATACAGTTAAAGAACTCCTGTCACAGATGTCTCAGGATCAGTTAATGATCCAGGAGTTCAACACACAGTTAAAGAACTCATATCACAGATGTCTCAGGGTCAGTTAATGATCCAGGAGTTCAACATACAGTTAAAGAACTCATATCACAGATGTCTCAGGGTCAGTTAATGATCAAGGAGTTCAACATACAGTTAAAGACCTCATATCACAGATGTGTCAGGGTCAGTTAATGATCCAAAAGTTCAACATGCAGTTAAAGAACTCATATCACAGATGTCTCAGGATCAGTTAATGATCCAGCAGTTCAACATAGAGTTAAAGAACTCCTGTCACAGATGTCTCAGGATCAGTTAATGATCCAGGAGTTCAACATACAGTTAAAGAACTCCTATCACAGATGTCTCAGGGTCAGTTAATGATCCAGGAGTTCAACACACAGTTAAAGAACTCATATCACAGATGTGTCAGGGTCAGTTAATGATCCAGGAGTTCAACATACAGTTAAGGAACTCATATCACAGGTGTCTCAGGCTCATTTAATGATCCAGGAGTTCAACGTACAGTTAAAGACCTCATATCACAGATGTCTCAGGGTCAGTTAATGATCCAGGAGTTCAACATACAGTTAAAGAACTCATATCACAGATGTCTCAGGGTCAGTTAATGATCCAGGAGTTCAACACACAGTTAAAGAACTCATATCACAGATGTCTCAGGATCAGTTAATGATCCAGGAGTTCAACACACAGTTAAAATACTCATATCAGATGTCTCATGGTCAGTTAATGATCCAGGAGTTCAACATACATTTAAAGAACTCATATCACAGATGTCACAGGGACAGTTAATGATCTAGGGGTTCAACATACAGTTAAAGAACTCATATCACAGATGTCTCAGGGTCAGTTAATGATCAAGGAGTTCAACATACAGTTAAATAACTCTTATCACAGATGTCTCAGGGTCAGTTAATGATCCGGGAGTTCAACATACAGTTAAATAACTCTTATCACAGATGTCTCAGGGTCAGTTAATGATCCAGGAGTTCAACATACAGTTAAAGAACTCATATCACAGATGTGTCAGGGTCAGTTAATGATCCAGGAGTTCAACATACAGTTAAAGAACATATCACAGATGTCTCAGGGTCAGTTAATGTTTGAAGAGCTCAACATATAGTAAAATAACTCATATCACAGATATCTCTGGGTCAGTTACTGATCCAGGAGTTCAACATACAGTTAAAGAACTCATATCACAGATGTCTCAGGGTCATTTAATGATCCAGGAGTTCAACATACAGTTAAAGAACTCCTATCACAGATGTCTCCAGGTCAGTTACTTATCCAGGAGTTCAACATACAGTTAAAGAACTCATATCACACATGTGTCAGGATCAGGTAATGATCCAGAAGTTCAACATACAGTTAAAGAACTCATATCACAGATGTCTCAGGGTCAGTTAATGATCCAGGAGTTCAACATACAGTTAAAGAACTCATATCACAGATGTCTCAGGGTCAGTTAATGATCCAGGAGTTCAACACACAGTAAATGAACTCATATCACAGATGTCTCGGGGTCAGTTAATGATCCAGGAGTTCAACAAACAGTTAATGAACTCATATCACAGATGTCTCAGGGTCAGTTAATGATCCAGGAGTTCAACATACAGTTAAAGAAATCATATCACAGATGTCTCAGAGTCAGTTAATGATCCACGAGTTCAGCATACAGTTAAAGAACTCATATCACAGATGTCTCAGGGTCAGTTAATGAACTCATATCACAGATGTCTCAGGGTCAGTTAATGATCCAGGAGTTCAACATACAGTTAAAGAACTCATATCACAGATGTCTCAGGGTCAGTTAATGATCCAGGAGTTCAACATACAGTTAAAGAACTCATATCACAGATGTCTCAGGGTCAGTTAATGATCCAGGAGTTCAACATACAGTTAAAGAACTCATATCACAGATGTCTCAGGGTCAGTTAATGATCCAGTAGTTCAACATACAGTCAAAGAACTCATATCACAGATGTGTCAGGGTCAGTTAAAGATCCAGGAGTTCAAAATACAGTTAAAGAACTCATATCACAGATGTCTCAGGGTCAGTTAATGATCCAGGAGTTCAACATACAGTTAAAGAACTCATATCACAGATGTCTCAGGGTCAGTTAATGATCCAGAAGTTCAACATACAGTCAAAGAACTCATATCACAGATATCTCTGGGTCAGTTAATGATCCAGCAATTCAACATACAGTTAAAGAACTCATATCACAGATGTCTCAGGGACAGTTAATGATCCAGGAGTTCAACATACAGTTAAAGAACTCATATCACAGATGTCTCAGGGTCAGTTAATGATCCAGGAGTTCAACATACAGTTAAAGAACTCATATCACAGATGTGTCAGGGTCAGTTAATGATCCAGGAGTTCAACATACAGTTAAAGAACTCATATCACAGATGTCTCAGGGTCAGTTAATGATCCAGGAGTTCAACATACAGTTAAAGAACTCATATCACAGATGTCTCAGGGTCAGTTAATGATCCAGGAGTTCAACATACAGTTAAAGAACTCATATCACAGATGTGTCAGGGTCAGTTAATGATCCAGGAGTTCAACATACAGTTAAAGAACTCATATCACAGATGTCTCAAGGTCAGTTAATGATCCAGGAGTTCAACACACAGTTAAAGAACTCATGCAACAGATATCTCAGGGTCACTTAATTATCCAGGAGTTCAACGCACTGTTAAAGAACTCATATCACAGATGTGTCAGGGTCAGTCAATGATCCAGGAGTTCAACATACAGTTAAAGTATTCATATCATAGATGTCTCAGGGTCAGCTAATGATCCAGGGGTTCAACATACAGTTAAAGAACTCATATCACAGATGTCTCAGGGTCAGTTAATGATCCAGGAGTTCAACATACAGTTAAAGAACTCATATCACAGATGTCTCAGGGTCAGTTAATGATCCAGGAGTTCAACATACAGTTAAAGAACTCATATCACAGATGTCTCAGGGTCAGTTAATGATCCAGGAGTTCAACATACAGTTAAAGAACTCATATCACAGATGTCTCAGGGTCAGTTAATGATCCAGGAGTTCAACATATAGTTAAAGAACTCATATCACAGATGTCTCAGGGTCAGTTAATGATCCAGGAGTTCAACATACAGTTAAAGAACTCATATCACAGATGTCTCATGGTCAGTTAATGATCCAGGAGTTCAACAAACACTTAAATAACTCATATCACAGATGTCTCAGGGTCAGTTAATGATCCAGGAGTTCAACAAACAGTTAAAGAACTCATATCACAGATGTCTCAGGGTCAGTTAATGATCCAGGAGTTCAACATACAGTTAAAGAACTCATATCACAGATGTCTCAGGGTCAGTTAATGATCCAGGAGTTCAACATACAGTTAAAGAACTCATATCACAGATGTCTCAGGGTCAGTTAATGATCCAGGAGTTCAACATACAGTTAAAGAACTCATATCACAGATGTGTCAGGGTCAGTTAATGATCTAGCAGTTCAACATACAGTTAAATAACTCCTATGACAGATGTCTCAGGGTCAGTTAATGATCCAGGAGTTCAACATGCAGTTAAAGAACTGATAACACAGATGTGTCAGGTTCAGTTAATGATCCAGGAGTTCAACATACAGTTAAAGAACTCATATCACAGATGTCTCAGGGTCAGTTAATGATCCAGGAGTTCAACACACAGTTAAACAACTCATATCACAGACGTTTCAGGGTCAGTTAATGATCCAGTAGTTCAACATACATATAAAAAACTCATATCACAGAGTTCTGAGGGTCAGTTAATGATTCTGGAGTTCAACATACAGTTAAAGAACTAATATCACAGATGTGTCAGGGTCAGTTAATGATCCAGGAGTTGAACATACAGTTAAAGAACTCATATCACAGATGTCTCAGGGTCAGTTAATGATCCAGGAGTTCAACATACAGTTAAAGAACTAATATCACAGATGTGTCAGGGTCAGTTAATGATCAAGGAGTTGAACATACAGTTAACAAACTCATATGACAGATGTCTCAGGGTCAGTTAATGATCCAGGAGTTCAACATACAGTTAAAGAACTCATATCACAGATGTCTCAGGGTCAGTTAATGATCCAGGAGTTCAACATACAGTTAAAGAACTCATATCACAGATGTCTCAGGGTCAGTTAATGATCCAGGAGTTCAACATACAGTTAAAGAACTCATATCACAAATGTCTCAGGGTCAGTTAATGATCCAGGAGTTCAACATACAGTTAAAGAACTCATATCACAGATGTCTCAGGGTCAGTTAATGATCCAGGAGTTCAACATACAGTTAAAGAACTCATATCACAGATGTCTCAGGGTCAGTTAATGATCCAGGATTTCAACATACAGTTAAAGAACTCATATCACAGATGTCTCAGGGTCAGTTAATGATCCAGGAGTTCAACATACAGTTAAAGAACTCATATCACAGATGTGTCAGGGTCAGTTAATGATCCAGGAGTTCAACATACAGTTAAAGAACTCATATCACAGATGTCTCAGGGTCAGTTAATGATCCAGGAGTTCAACATACAGTTAAAGAACTCATATCACAGATGCCTTAGTGTCAGTTAATGATCCAGGAGTTTAACATACAGTTAAAGAACTCATATTACAGATGTTTCATGGTCAGTTAATGATCCAGGAGTTCAACATACAGTTAAAGAACTCATATCACAGATGTCTCAGGGTCAGTTAATGATCCAGGAGTTCAACATACAGTTAAAGAAGTCATATCACAGATGTCTCAGGGTCAGTTAATGATCCAGGAGTTCAACATACAGTTAAAGAACTCATATCATAGTTGTCTCAGGGTCAGTTAATGATCCAGGAGTTCAACATACAGTTAAAGAACTCATATCACAGATGTCTCAGGGTCAGTTAATGATCCAGGAGTTCAACATACAGTTAAAGAACTCATATTACAGATGTCTCAGGGTCAGTTAATGATCCAGGAGTTCAACATACAGTTAAAGAAATCATATCACAGATGTCTCAGGGTCAGTTAATGATCCAGGAGTTCAACATACAGTTAAAGAACTCATATCACAGATGTCTCAGGGTCAGTTAATGATCCAGGAGTTCAACATACAGTTAAAGAACTCATATCACAGATGTCACAGGGTCAGTTAATGATCCAGGAGTTCAACATGCAGTTAAAGAACTCATATCACAGATGTCTCAGGGTCAGTTAATGATCCAGGAGTTCAACATACAGTTAAAGAACTCATATCACAGATGTCTCAGGGTCAGTTAATGATCCAGGAGTTCAACATACAGTTAAAGAACTCATATCACAGATGTCTCAGGGTCAGTTAATGATGCAGGAGTTCAACATACAGTTAAAGAACTCATATCACAGATGTCTCAGGGTCAGTTAATGATCCAGGAGTTCAACATACAGTTAAAGAACTCATATCACAGATGTCTCAGGGTCAGTTAATGATCCAAGAGTTCAACATACAGTTAAAGAACTCATATCACAGATGTCTCAGGGTCAGTTAATGATTCAGGCTTCAACATACAGTTAAAGATCTCGTATCACAGATGTCTCAGGGTCAGTTAATGATCCAGGAGTTCAGCATACAGTTAAAGAACTCATATAACAGATGTCTCAGGGTCAGTTAATGATCCAGGAGTTCAAAATACAGTTAAAGAACTCATATCACAGATGTCTCAGGGTCAGTTAATGATCCAGGAGTTCAACATACATTTAAAGAACTCATATCACAGATGTCTCAGGGTCAGTTAATGATCCAGGAGTTCAACATACAGTTAAAGAACTCATATCACAGATGTCTCAGGGTCAGTTAATGATCCAGGAGTTCAACATACAGTTAAAGAACTCATATCACAGATGTCTCAGGGTCAGTTAATGATCCAGGAGTTCAACATACAGTTAAAGAACTCATATCACAGATGTCTCAGGGTCAGTTAATGATCCAGGAGTTCAACATACAGTTAAAGAGCTCATATCACAGATGTATCAGGGTCAGTTAATGATCCAGGAGTTCAACATATAGTTAAGGAACTCATATCACAGATGTCTCATGGTCATTTAATGATCCAGGAGTTCAACACACAGTTAAAGAACTCATATCACAGATGTCTCAGGGTCAGTTAATGATCCAGGAGTTCAACATACAGTTAAAGAACTCATATCACAGATGTCTCAGGGTCAGTTAATGATCCAGGAGTTCAACATACAGTTAAAGATCTCATATCACAGATGTCTCAGGGTCAGTTAATGATCCAGGAGTTCAACATACAGTTAAAGAAATCATATCACAGATGTCTCAGGGTCAGTTAATGATCCAGGAGTTCAACATACAGTTAAAGAACTCATATCACAGATGTCTCAGGGTCAGTTAATGATCCAGGAGTTGAACATACAGTTAAAGAACTCATATCTCATATCACAGATGTCTCAGGGTTGGTAAATGATCCAAGAGTTCAACACACAGTTAAATAACTCATATCACAGATGTCTCAGGGTCAGTTAATGATCCAGCAGTTCAACATAGAGTTAAAGAACTCCTATCACAGATGTCTCAGGGTCAGTTAATGATCCAGGAGTTCAACATACAGTTAAAGAACTCATATCACAGATGTGTCAGGGTCAGTTAATGATCCAGGAGTTCAACATACAGTTAAAGAACTCATATCACAGATGTCTCAGGGTCAGTTAATGATCCAGGAGTTCAAGATACAGTTAAAGAACTCATATCACAGATGTCTCAGGGTCAGTTAATGATCCAGGAGTTCAACATACAGTTAAAGAACTCATATCACAGATGTCTCAGGGTCAGTTAATGATCCAGGAGTTCAACATACAGTTAAAGAACTCATATCACAGATGTCTCAGGGTCAGTTAATGATCCAGGAGTTCAACATACAGTTAAAGAACTCATATCACAGAAGTCTCAGGGTCAGTTAATGATCCAGGAGTTCAACATACAGTTAAAGAACTCATATCACAGATGACTCAGGGTCAGTTAATGATCCAGGAGTCCAACATACAGTTAAAGAACTCATATCACAGATGTCTCAGGGTCAGTTAATGATCCAGGAGTTCAACATACAGTTAAAGAACTCATATCACAGATGTCTCAGGGTCAGTTAATGATCCAGGAGTTCAACATACAGTTAAAGAACTCATATCACAGATGTGTCAGGGTCAGTTAATGATCCAGGAGTTCAACATACAGTTAAAGAACTCATATCACAGATGTCTCAGGGTCGGTTAATGATCCAGGAGTTCAACATACAGTTAAAGAACTCATATCACAGAGATCTCAGGGTATGTTAATTATCCAGGAGTTCAACATACAGTTAAAGACCTCATCTCACAGATGTGTCGGGGTCAGTTATGATCCAGGAGTTCAGCATACAGTTAAAGAACTCATATCACAGATGTCTCAGTGTCAGTTAATGATCCAGGAGTTCAACATACAGTTAAAGAACTCATATCACAGATGTCTCAGGGTCAGTTAATGATCCAGGAGTTCAACATACAGTTAAAGAACTCATATCACAGATGTGTCAGGGTCAGTTAATGATCCAGGAGTTCAACATACAGTTAAAGAACTCATATCACAGATGTCTCAGGGTCAGTTAATGATCCAGGAGTTCAACATACAGTTAAAGTACTCATATCATAGATGTCTCAGGGTCAGTTAATGATCCAGGAGTTCAACACACAGTTAAAGAACTCATATCACAGATGTCTCAGGGTCAGTTAATGATCCAGGAGTTCAACATACAGTTAAAGACCTCATATCACAGATGTCTCAGGGTCAGTTAATGATCCAGGAGTTCAACATACAGTTAAAGAACTCATATCACAGATGTCTCAGGGTCAGTTAATGATCCAGGAGTTCAACATACAGTTAAAGAACTCATATCACAGATGTCTCAGGGTCAGTTAATGATCCAGGAGTTCAACACACAGTTAAAGAACTCATATCACAGATGTCTCAGGGTCAGTTAATGATCCAGGAGTTCAACATACAGTTAAAGAACTCATATCACAGATGTCTCAGGGTCAGTTAATGATCCAGGAGTTCAACATACAGTTAAAAAACTCATATCACAGATGTCTCAGGGTCAGTTAATGATCCAGGAGTTCAACATACAGTTAAAGAACTCATATCACAGATGTCTCAGGGTCAGTTAATGATCCAGGAGTTCAACATACAGTTAAAGAACTCATATCACAGATGTCTCAGGGTCAGTTAATGATCCAGGAGTTCAACATACAGTTAAATAACTCATATCACAGATGTCTCAGGGTCAGTTAATGATCCAGGAGTTCAACATACAGTTAAAGAACTCATATCACAGATGTGTCAGGGTCAGTTAATGATCCAGGAGTTCAACATACAGTTAAAGAACTCAAATCACAGATGTCTCAGGGTCAGTTAATGATCCAGCAGTTGAACATACAGTTAAAGAACTCCTATCACAGATGTCACAGGGTCAGTTAATGATCCAGGAGTTCAACATGCAGTTAAAGAACTCATATCACAGATGTCTCAGGGTCAGTTAATGATCCAGGAGTTCAACATACAGTTAAAGAACTCATATCAAAGATGTCTCAGGGTCAGTTAATAATCCAGGAGTTCAACATACAGTTAAAGAACTCATATCACAGATGTCTCAGGGTCAGTTAATGATCCAGGAGTTCAACATACAGTTAAGGAACTCATATCACAGATGTCTCAGGGTCAGTTAATGATCCAGGAGTTCAACATACAGTTAAAGAACTCATATCACAGATGTCTCAGGGTCAGTTAATGATCCAGGAGTTCAACATACAGTTAAAGAACTCATATCACAGATGTCTCAGGGTCAGTTAATGATCCAGGAGTTCAACATACAGTTAAAGAACTCATATCACAGATGTGTCAGGGTCAGTTAATGATCCAGCAGTTCAACATACAGTTAAAGAACTCATATCACAGATGTCTCAGGGTCAGTTAATGATCCAGGAGTTCAACATACAGTTAAAGAACTCATATCACAGATGTCTCAGGGTCAGTTAATGATCCAGGAGTTCAACATACAGTTAAAGAACTCATATCACAGATGTCTCATGGTCAGTTAATGATCCAGGAGTTCAACATACAGTTAAAGAACTCATATCACAGATGTCTCAGGGTCAGTTAATGATCCAGGAGTTCAACATACAGTTAAAGAACTCATATCACAGATGTCTCAGGGTCAGTTAATGATCCAGGAGTTCAACATACAGTTAAATAACTCATATCACAGATGTCTCAGGGTCAGTTAATGATCCAGGAGTTCAACATACAGTTAAAGAACTCATATCACAGATGTCCCAGGGTCAGTTAATGATCCAGGAGTTCAACATACAGTTAAAGAACTCATATCACAGATATCACAGATGTTTCAGGGACAGTTAATGATCCAGGAGTTCAACATACAGTTAAAGAATTCATATCACAGATGTCTCAGGGTCAGTTAATGATCCAGGAGTTCAACATACAGTTAAAGAACTCATATCACAGATGTGTCAGGGTCAGTTAATGATCCAGGAGTTCAACATACAGTTAAAGAACTCATATCACAGATGTCTCAGGGTCAGTTAATGATCCAGGAGTTCAACATACAGTTAAAGAACTCATATCACAGATGTCTCAGGGTCAGTTAATGATCCAGGAGTTCAACATACAGTTAAAGAACTCATATCACAGATGTCTCAGGGTCAGTTAATGATCCAGGAGTTCAACATACAGTTAAAGAACTCATATCACAGATGTCTCAGGGTCAGCTAATGATCCAGGAGTTCAACATACAGTTAAAGAACTCATATCACAGATGTCTCAGGGTCAGTTAATGATCCAGGAGTTCAACATACAGTTAAAGAACTCATATCACAGATGTCTCAGGGTCAGTTAATGATCCAGGAGTTCAACATACAGTTAAAGAACTCATATCACAGATGTCTCAGGGTCAGTTAATGATCCAGGAGTTCAACATACAGTCAAATAACTCATATCAGAGATGTGTCAGGGTCAGTTAATGATCCATGAATTCAACATACTGGTAAAGAACTCATATCACATATGTCTCAGGGTCAGTTAATGATCCAGGAGTTCAACATACAGTTAAGGAACTCATATCACAGATGTCTCAGGGTCAGTTAATGATCCAAGAGTTCAACATACAGTTAAAGAACTCATATCACAGATGTCTCAGGGTCAGTTAATGATCCAGGAGTTCAACATACAGTTAAAGAACTCATATCACAGATGTGTCAGGGTCAGTTAATGATCCAGGAGTTCAACATACAGTTAAAGAACTCATATCACAGATGTCTCAGGGTGAGTTAATGATCCAGGAGTTCAACATACAGTTAAATCACTCATATCACAGATGTCTCAGGGTCAGTTAATGATCCAGGAGTTCAACATACAGTTAAAGAACTCATATCACAGATGTCTCAGGGTCAGTTAATGATCCAGGAGTTCAACATACAGTTAAAGAACTCATATCACAGATGTCTCAGGGTCAGTTAATGATCCAGGAGTTCAACATACAGTTAAAGAACTCATATCACAGATGTCTCAGGGTCAGTTAATGATCCAGGAGTTCAACATACAGTTAAAGAACTCATATCACAGATGTCTCAGGGTCAGTTAATGATCTGGGAGTTCAACATACAGTTAAAGAACTCATATCACAGATGTCTCAGGGTCAGTTAATGATCCAGGAGTTCAACATACAGTTAAAGAACTCATATCACAGATGTCTCAGGGTCAGTTAATGATCCAGGAGTTCAACATACAGTTAAAGAACTCATATCACAGATGTCTCAGGGTCAGTTAATGATCCAGGAGTTCAACATACAGTTAAAGAACTCATATCACAGATGTCTCAGGGTCAGTTAATGATCCAGGAGTTCAACATACAGTTAAAGAACTCATATCACAGATGTCTCAGGGTCAGTTAATGATCCAGGAGTTCAACATACAGTTAAAGAACTCATATCACAGATGTCTCAGGGTCATTTAATGATCTAGGAGTTCAACATACAGTTAAAGGCCTCATATCACAGATGTCTCAGGGTCAGTTAATGATCCAGGAGTTCAACATACAGTTAATGAACTCATATAACCGATGTGTCAGGATCAGTTAATGAACTAGCAGTTCAACATACAGTTAAAGAAATCATATAACAGATGTGTCCGGGTCATTTAATGATCCAGGAGTTCAGCACACAGTTAAAGAACTCAATTCACAGATTTGTCAGGGACAGTTTATGATCCAGGAGTTCAACATACAGTTAAAGAACTCATATCACAGATGTCTCAGGGTCAGTTAATGATCCAGGAGTTCAACATACAGTTAAAGAACTCATATCACAGATGTCTCAGGGTCAGTTAATGATCCAGGAGTTCAACATACAGTTAAAGAACTCATATCACAGATGTGTCAGGGTCAGTTAATGATCCAGGAGTTCAACATACAGTTAAAGAACTCATATCACAGATGTGTCAGGGTCAGTTAATGATCCAGGAGTTCAACATACAGTTAAAGAAATCATATCACAGATGTCTCAATGTCAGTTAATGATCCAGGAGTTCAACATACAGTTAAAGAACTCATATCACAGATGTCTCAGGGTCAGTTAATGATCCAGGAGTTCAACATACAGTTAAAGAACTCATATCACAGATGTCTCAGGGTCAGTTAATGATCCAGGAGTTCAACATACAGTTAAAGAACTCATATCACAGATGTGTCAGGGTCAGTTAATGATCCAGGAGTTCAACATACAGTTAAAGAACTCATATCACAGATGTCTCAGGGTCAGTTAATGATCCAGGAGTTCAACATACAGTTAAAGAACTCATATCACAGATGTCTCAGGGTCAGTTAATGATCCAGGAGTTCAACATACAGTTAAAGAACTCATATCACAGATGTCTCAGGGTCAGTTAATGATCCAGGAGTTCAACATACAGTTAAAGAACTCATATCACAGATGTCTCAGGGTCATTTAATGATCCAGGAGTTCAACATACAGTTAAAGAACTCATATCACAGATGTCTCAGGGTCAGTTAATGATACAGGAGTTCAACATACAGTTAAAGAACTCATATCACAGATGTGTCATGATCAGTTAATGATTAAGGAGTTCAACATACAGTTAAAGAACTCATATCACAGATGTCTCAGGGTCAGTTAATGATCCAGGAGTTCAACATACAGTTAAAGAACTCATATCACAGATGTGTCAGGGTCAGTTAATGATCCAGGAGTTCAACATACAGTTAAAGAACTCATATCACAGATATCACAGATGCATCAGGGTCAGTTAATGATCCAGGAGTTCAACATACAGTTAAAGAACTCATATCACAGATGTCTCAGGGTCAGTTAATGATCCAGAAGTTCAACATACAGTTAAAGAACTCATATCACAGATGTCTCAGGGTCAGTTAATGATCCAGGAGTTCAACATACAGTTAAAGAACTCATATCACAGATGTGTCAGGGTCAGTTAATGATCCAGGAGTTCAACATACAGTTAAAGAACTCATATCAAAGATGTCTCAGGGTCATTTAATGATCCAGGGGTTCAACATACAGTTTAAAAACTCATATCACAGATGTCTCAGGGTCAGTTAATGATCCAGGAGTTTAACATCCAGTTAAAGAACTCATATCACAGATGTCTCAGGGTCAAGTAATGATCCAGGAGTTCAACATACAGTTAAAGAACTCATATCACAGATGTCTCAGGTTCAATTAGTGATCCAGGAGTTCAACATAGAGTTAAAGAACTCATATCACAGATGTCTCAGGGTCAGTTAATGATCCAGGAGTTCAACATACAGTTAAAGAACTCATATCACAGATGTCTCAGGGTCAGTTAATGATCCAGGAGTTCAACATACAGTTAAAGAACTCATATCACAGATGTCTCAGGGTCAGTTAATGATCCAGGAGTTCAACATACAGTTAAAGAACTCATATCACAGATGTCTCAGGGTCAGTTAATGATCCAGGAGTTCAACATACAGTTAAAGAACTCATATCACAGATGTGTCAGGGTCAGTTAATGATCCAGGAGTTCAACATACAGTTAAAGAACTCATATCACAGATGTCTCAGGGTCAGTTAATGATCCAGGAGTTCAACATACAGTTAAAGAACTCATATCACAGATGTCTCAGGGTCAGTTAATGATCCAGGAGTTCAACATACAGTTAAAGAACTCATATCACAGATGTCTCAGGGTCAGTTAATGATCCAGGAGTTCAACATACAGTTAAAGAACTCATATCACAGATGTCTCAGGGTCAGTTAATGATCCAGGAGTTCAACATACAGATAAAGAACTCATATCACAGATGTCTCAGGGTCAGTTAATGATCCAGGAGTTCAACATACAGTTAAAGAACTCATATCACAGATGTCTCAGGGTCAGTTAATGATCCAGGAGTTCAACATACAGTTAAGGAACTCATATCACAGATGTCTCAGGGTCAGTTAATGATCCAGGAGTTCAACATACAGTTAAAGAACTCATATCACAGATGTCTCAGGGTCAGTTAATGATCCAGGAGTTCAACATACAGTTAAAGAACTCATATCACAGATGTCTCAGGGTCAGTTAATGATCCAGGAGTTCAACATACAGTTAAAGAACTCATATCACAGATGTCTCAGGGTCAGTTAATGATCCAGGAGTTCAACATACAGTTAAAGAACTCATATCACAGATGTCTCAGGGTCAGTTAATGATCCAGGAGTTCAACATACAGTTAAAGAACTTATATCACAGATGTGTCAGTGTCAGTTAATGATCCAGGAGTTCAACATACAGTAAAATAAATCATGTCACAGATGTCTCAGAGCATGGGGAGGACATACAGATTCCACACAGAAGGCTTCTCACAACCTTTTAAAATGGGCAGAACACTGATAAAGGAGGCAGGAACTACAATGATAATCACTGTCACACATCAGACATGCTAGTCATGGGTATGATGCATGACCAGTAGGCCTAATATTACTTACCACTATATTATTTCACAACAGGATGACATAATCTCCCTTTTTGTCTTGTGCTCCTATTTTGAAAATGTGAGGATTGCTTTTAAAGTGAAAGAATTATTGTGGATGTCAGCATGCTGATAGCTATGAGTGCTAGTATTGCTTTTGGTTTTAATTAATGTGTTTACAGTTCAGGTGATGTGACTGTTGAAAATGGTGATTATTGCTTCTGGGGCTTGGGGGTTTGTTGTTTGGCTCTGCCTCTGTAGGAACTTATTCTTACAAATGAAGCTTGGTTGCTTAAAAATGACTTTCTTTCATTTTTCTATTCTGACGACATATTGTAGTAGTATGTGTTTGCAAACCGTTGTGTGTTTCAGCATCTTTGAAATAAGAATAATACAGTATAGGGAGTGTTGGGGTAAAGCCGTGAGACGTAAATGCAGGGAACCTTACCCCAATCTAAAAATATTTGTTTCACTATTAATGTGCTGTGCATTTGCACAAAATGTAGTCCATTATAATTACTGGTGCAGTTATTACTGATGCATGTGAGCATAAAGCTTTATATTTGTGTATAAGAAAATAGATAAAGCTGTGTAGCTGACAATCTGTCTAAATTCCTAACAGTTAACAAATACTTCTTCTCCTCCTCCAGTGAATCTTAAACAGCTCCCAATATCACTAGATCTTACAAAACAAAACTGCTTCTATACCCCTAAATCTCACTCAGACACCAATCATGACTTCAGAATCAATTCCTCAAACAACACATAGGCTCAAAGAGTTACATATACAAAGCTGCTAGGTATCACTATAAATGAAAACTTAAAATTTGATCTGCATATACATAATGTAATCAAAATGACACATTAAAAACTTGGACCAAATAAAGCAATACTTTACTGAACTTAGTAGAAAAATTGCAACATCCACCTGTTTACTACCAACAGTAAACTCTCTGCCTCCCCTATGCTTGTAAGTGCTACGTCTCCAAATCTCCAAGCTATGATGCCACAACAAAAGTCCCAGGTTTGCCTGTAGCCTCCCTTACACAGTCTATCACTGCACTGCCATCAAAACCGTTAACTGGCTATAACTGCTTCATCACCTCTGCTACTCACAACTTGTTGTTGCCCACAATCTTGTACATAAACCTAGCAGCTGTTCCAGCCTAAGAAATATCCTCCAAACCTATCTACTCTCCAGAACCTGATGATCAGCAAGCAATGCCTTACTATCCACACACAAAGCTAAATCCTCAACAGGAGAAGCCCTTTATTCCATACAGATCTCCAAACTATGGAACTTACTACCTGTACTTCTAACAACCTGCCAGCTTTCAAAGATCAACTAAATAATCACCTCAAGGACTCCTGGCTGTGCTTCTATCAAGGTTGACTCTAACACAAACAACACTCTTCCTTACCACCGCTTTCCAACATCTCTTGTTTTGCCCCCAAAACATTTTGGCCTTAGTAATAAACAGTGAAGACTCAATCGTAAATAAAATGTAAATAGTCTATGTTTTGTAACTACAGCTTTAATTTCTGCTCTTAGACTAAGACTTCTCCCCCTCCTCTTCTGCCTCTTTCTTTCTGCCCACCCTACTGCAGTCTCTACTTGCTCTTCTTTTCTCCACCAGACTATTTTGAGGGAACTGGGGCTGGTGTGGAACTTCTTGGGGCAGTTCCAGCAACTGCTTCTGCTGTTGAAGGGGAGTATTTTAAAGACCCACTCTTATTAACCCTTTATGGACCACAATTACCCACAAGCAATGTCTTCAACAAATGCCTTCCCCATTGTTAAGGCATGCCCCTCCCTCCCTGTGAGCACCTCATACACCAGAGACACACTAATTGAACCTGCGTTGCCTGGATAGTAGTTAGGGCTTAATACCTTTGTGCTACCATGCTAGCCGCTTAGACTAAAACTTCTTAAGGTTACTGTCCAGAGATAACTTTGTTATGCCTATAACTTACTACTTACTACTCGTCCCACTAAAAGTGGCACATTACCTTAATGCAACCTAAATGTCTTGTCTAACTCATGAGTTAATCGGTGAATACTAGGCTAACTGCCCTGAAGGGAAATTTTAAGCCTAGCCAGTAATGCAAGGTCAGACTCAAACCCTGCACCTTGTATCTATGAGGTGAAGACCTTAAACATTATACCAAACTTATTCCAAATTAGTGCAAGTATCTCTATGTTTACAGATGCATATCTGTGTTTACAGCTGTTTCACTACAAATGCTTGTATATAATATACTCCATTTCAACAGGATGTTGTGAGTGTATCACTGTGAATGTGTTCTTTTATTCAATACACCTGTATGTAATGTGAACCAGTTCAATGTCCTACTCTTTATAATTGTCTAATACTGCACTGTCAAAGATGTCACTAATATTTAATTTACCTGTGTACCTTGTTATTATATTGTATCAATGAAGCTTTATTCATGAGCCTCTGCTGAAAATCGGTACTATACCCAGTCAGACTTCTCTGATCAGCAAATGAAAATAAAATAAATAAAACAATAAGCCATGCAGGTTTGAGTACATCAAAAAGGAACACTTAGTCACCTAGCTGGAATCAAATCTAGGAATTTCCAAGAATCTAATCAGCAATAGTTCTTCTCTTTTCCTCAAGACAGTCCAGAGCTTCATGGTCCACATCTCCCCCAGGATGGGCCACAATAGATTGCATCTAAGCAACTGTTCATTTTAGAGGAAAGGTGCCTATTTCATGGAAACTTTTAGAATGACATGAGATGACTGCCTTCTAAAGAATGGCACAACTTGTCCTAACTGCAAAAAGAAAAATAAATTATGTTTGTCAAAGACAACTTGTATCAAAATGGTGCTTATGCATTTCTCACGATAGAAAAGCTGAGGTTTCATATTGTGAAAAGAAAACCACTGTGGACCCACCCTCAAAAAAAAAAAAATATATATATATATATATATATATATATATATATATATATATATATATATATATATATTTCTATATATATATATTTGTGTGTGTGTGTAAAAGTCCTTCCAAACCATCTCATATGGCTATTTCTTTTGAAATCGGTTGAGGCTGCAGTCACAATAACATCTGGCCATTGAGGTAGTTTAGACAACCAGTGCTATAAAAGCTATAATTCTATATTCACTTTTTTTTTAATGTTTCCATGCCAACCCTGCTTAAATATACTTCAGTCCGATGATGAGCAGTGACCCTCTGCTGTACTGTTCTAGCCACATAGTCATTCATTGATTGTGTAATGCTTATACAGTTATCAGCCTAGGAGATAGATGTTGTACCATATGACATTAATCATCCTTGCAACTAAGCCTTCACCGAGTTCTCTCTAAACAGTTACTATACATGATGCTAGTAAATTACTTGTGACTGGGATAACAGTCTCTGAATGCATACTACCATTTCTCATTGGGTCCTCAGATTGCTGCTGTCTGCAGCAGTGAGTGATGAGTTCCACCAGTTTCTGGTTCAGGTTCTGATGGTGCACAGCTTTGTGGGTTAAGTAGCCCACCATAGAATTACTCTGTTTACCAGGTAGAGCAAGATAGTAGGAACCATTAAACCAACAATGAATTTTTCTTTGTATAGAGGGACATCTCTAGCCATCAGGTTGATAGTAATTGTACATATTTTTTGAGTTAGTACCAATTTACCCCTTCATATAATGCATCTTTTTCACTTGTATGCCATTATTTTCAGGGTTTATTTACGCCACATGATTTTCTGAATCTCTACCCCCATTTCACATGATTTTGAAGTTATTTATTTATTACACAGAACCCAGACTATATGACCAACACACTGATGGCACAAATAATTTAAAGAAAGAGGACCCATATGTTACATCTTTTTTTTTCAAACCCAAATTAAAAAACTTCTTGTGGTAGATTTCTGCAATATCATTCATTAAAGTCTGTTATATTCCATTATGTGTATTATAATATGTTTACATTTTTGCATCACTTTTGTTAGCCTGAATTTTTAAATGTGTGTTTCTGAGTAGCATCCCACAGTCCTTCTTTCAGACTTTCAAGATGGGCACATTTTCCAGCTACATGTACTTACTTTTCAAGAGTCTTTGCACCTATTTTTAGTGTTTGCAGGTTAAGAGGTATGCCAGCTTAGCATGATAATGCAACCCATCTGATGTACAATATTTTGTATAGCCACAGTTTTTGTATACAATGAATCTTTGCCACTAAACTATTAGTGCACAGATAACATGGCACAAAGGATGAGCTAGTAATGTTCATCTTTCATGTAACTTACTCTAGGCTTTGTGAATCACTCTTTGCATAGGTTTTAAATGTGTAAGGCAATGTCAGGATCCTTCAACTGCATTAAAATGTCTGACAGTTCTTTCATGAATGAACACTCTCTCAACATGCCATTCCATTTATAGTAAGGACAAATCAGCAGTGCTAGTGCAGGCAGCCATTACTTTGAATAGTATGCAGCCACTATGTAGCAATTTAAACAAAAGATGTGTTTAATGTTTCTAGCACTGTTGTTACAATAAACAAAACGGTATGATGAAGGTTCTGAAACATGTTACGGGTAAAAAGAGATTTGCAGCAGAACCTTCAGTAATTTTACTGATCTTGTAGTCATTAAAAAACAACAGACACACACACACACACACACACACACACACACACACACACACACACACACACACACACACACACACACAGGCCTGCATGTAAGAATTGAAATAGAACAAGTAATTTGCCCCTAAAATGAATGCTGTAACCTTCACAGCTAACTCCTGACTTTGCTGCTTATGAGTTACATTGTGCCATTCTTCACATCTGTGGAAAACATATTTTCCCTCTGCAACCCATTACATATTATAACTATAGCTTGCAGGTCTGAGAAGGCAAAAATGAGTGACCAATAGACCTGGCCTGCAGATGCAAATTCAGTTTTCTGCAGTCTCTGAAGTAAGTTACCTAGAAGGCACCTCATAGCTATGTTTTTGCTTCAGAGTTTCTAGAGGTTCAGCTCTGCAATTCATTGTGAAGTTGTCCTGCAGTGTTTTCTATATATACTTATTTATACATATTGCCCTATGCTGGAAATAACTCAGCTGTCCACCTCCAGGGCACTGCAATGAGCTCTGAGAGGGCAACAATGGAGCAATTATAGTGTGCAGTGCAATTTATTAAATCCAGACCATCACAGAACAGCGGGACGTGGGATGGTAAGAGGAGCTACTGTTATGATATGCATTAGAGAGACAAGAGACAATAAGTAAACAGAATTGTCTGTTGCATGCTGAGGGTCGACTGAAAAGGAGTAGAAGGAACTCATTTGCTGCGCTGTGTATCTGTGTAAATAAACGCCTTTGCTGACCTCCGTGTGTCTGTTTGCTGTGAGTTTCATTACTGCTTACCTTAATGGGCTTATTACAGCCATCCAGAACAAAAGCAGACACAAAAAATTCATATTGCATTTATCAATCATGTATTTTTTGTTGATTCTATGCAAAACAGAATAAGATATTAGACATATAAATCATAGTACAAGTGTTTATTCATTTGTGTTTGTCTGATGAGTTCAATGGACAAACATCCATTTTAAGTCATAACTTGGAAGAAAAAGAAACAGCTGAAGAAAAAGGGAGAAAAAGTAGCTGTAGACAACAGAGTTAGCAGAAGACAGCAGAGACTGCAGACAAAAATATAACTAAATGGATTAAAATTCAGCTATGTACAATCAAAAACATTGCAATACAGAGCATTTGTAATTTGATCTTGTGATAGTCTAAACAGTACAGTCTGTTGTTTCTTTCATTATACCAAGCAGGTGTTGGAATTTGTTTATGCATTTATTCTTTAATGTGTTTCCTAACTAGATAAATGGATTGGCACAACTGGACCCCTTTTATCTACAACCTGAGTAGATAGCCCCAAACATCTTAGCTCAGGGATCGGGCCAAAGCCAAAATAATGAGGGCGCAAAAGCCCGAAATCAGGGCTATTTTTTAAATATTATTCTAATCCACTTAAAACAGTTAATAGAACAAAAGTTTTTGCATCAAAAGCATTTTCTAAACAATAAACATATATTAAACACTTAACATATTTCATTATTGACTGATTGTAATCCTCAGTACCAGAAAACCAAACATTTTATGAGAACATGACAAAAATATGAGACAAAATCAAAACAAGGTGAACAACAAAATAAGATGGACTGGAAAGAGAAAAACTGAGTAGATATATCATATATATATGTGTTAAAACCATGGAGGGAAGCTGAAGCCTCTGTAACCAGCCTTGGAATAGACAGAGATACCAACAGCAAAAGCATAGCTAGGGTGGGGGCAAAGGGGGCCTAGGTATAGGTGTGATTGCTGATATGTGGCCTTATTCTAGGATTGATATTCAGAAATGAATGGGATAGTAACGGTAGAAAACCACTTATAGTAGTTTCATGCAGAAGACCTTTTCATCTCGGAGAGACGACCTTTTGTTTTTCACTGCTCAACGTATAGTTGACTGCTAGATCAGGACATTGTACCAGTACTACTTGAGTCCATTATGGCACTGGTATCAGATACTTCTAGCTCTGTTGTTTAAACATTCAAAACATTGCCTAAGGCCCTGAAGGAAGAAGTAAAGGAGTTTTTGCAGAAAATAAGAGGCTTTTTTATCTACTTGGAAGAAAAGTTTTAACACAGCATCATACTGAAACTGTGCCAGGGAAGAAGATCAAATTAAAAACATAGAGTGTACCAGAGTTCCAAAGTAAAGCAATAAGTGAAGAAGAGCAAAAATGCCTAAATGAGGAGTTATTGAGAAGACTCACGTGAATAGAACAGTACAATTGTGTTAACCACCTAAGCTATATGACTTTATAAGATTTTGTAATGATTTCTGAAAAACTGGATGATATATCCAAAGTTTACACTTATCCAATGCTGAGATTGGATGAGCTCATAGAGATGATATACAATGAAAGATTTCTGACCACCCTAGATTTAACCAAGGGGTACCAGCAAATTCTCCTTTCCTCAAAACCCAAAGAGAAGCAAGCATTCTCTACCCCTGAAGAT
>NC_056747.1:1134521693-1134536693 GCF_019279795.1 Protopterus annectens
GAGCTAGTAGAAGGAGTGGACTTCTGGATGGTGAGCCAGTAGAAGTGTTATAATGTTTTTGCATGCTTAATTATTTTATTTACACATGCCATCTATACTGTAAACCTGTTATTTCTGTATTATTAGTTAGGACTCCGTTTTCCCCTGTTGAGCCTGAAAATGGTCTCCCTTGATCATCACTATATCCCAATTAAAAGATTGTAAATAAAAAAAGTAAAATAAACCAGAGGTTTATTGTTAAGCATTCTTGTTCTCTTTTAAGATGAAAAATGAAATTTGCTTTGACTTTTTCTCTGTGAGTAACCTTTACTCACCTTGAAGAAATGTATTCCAGTATATTATATCTGTAGTATATATGCCACAATATATTGTGTCGTAGTGCCCCCTAATGAGCACTGTGGGGTCTGTAGGTTGTAATGTTGGGGCAGTATGGAGAAAGAACCCCTGTACTTGCTCTCTTCCTGTAAAACGAAGTGCTATGTAGGGACAGAAAAACAGTTTTAGGGAGAGAGAGGCACTGGACTTTCAGTGAGAGGCATGTGTGTGGCCAAGAGTAGGGAACCCTTGGAAAATGCCAGTCAAAGAACAGGGAAATATCTATGGATATACTGGAGACTCACCAGAACCTTGTTTCTGGAATGTATTGTTGATATACCTGTATTCGTAGATGAGCTGCAAACAAATCTCTTTCTGATTCAAGTTGAAAAACAGGAGTTAAAGGCTATGTTTTTGCTTTGAATGAATGTTATGAAACAGCATTATGTCTAGTTTTCATTTGGTGTTAAACAACTCACTTTACTTAAAGTACACTAAAACTAAATTACTTATCTCAAGCTGTGTTACATATTATATTTGTCATCTATCTAATTATCCAGAATAGTACTGTGTGATGTGGCTGAGCTTTTTGATGTTCTCTTTTGACTGTAAGTGCACTGCATGCACATGTATGCTTCCTGTGTAAGACATAGGGCATAAAGGTGACGTACAGGCACAGACAGTCAGAACTGAAAAGCCCCAGGAGGAAGAGAATTCCTTCAGGAACAAAAGAGAACATGCACATCCAGAAGGAAAAAGAGAAAAGTAAAGAAATAAAGACCCCTCAGCCAAGAGGGAAGCAAAAGTACAGGGCAAGAGTTAGAACAGAGGGGGAAGGAGGGAGTGACTGAATACTGCAACTGTGAAGACAACATCTGCTGTTATAGTAAGATTTTACACAACTGTACTATGTCCTTCCATATCACTGCTGCAGTATTCTTTACATAAGGGACAGTACAAGAAATGAAAAGAAGCCTGGGAGGAGGAAGGCACAGAACAGCCCTCTACAAACCCATGAAGGAGAGGCCTAGTGACACTTTCCCTGGACTTGGAAATAACATCCAACATGTAGTGTTTAGTGAAAGTATGAACAGAGGATCAAGTAGCAGCCTCAAGGATGGAGTTGGTATCCAACTTCTTGAAAAAGGCACCAGATGGAGGCAACCACCCCTCTAGAAGGAGATAGTTTACTTAGAAACAGCCAAGCCCAAAACCCTGGGATGAAAAGAAACAAAAAGTTGTTCAGACTTGTGAATTACTTTAGTTTTATCTAAATAATACCTAAGCTGTCTGTGCTTATCCAAGGCGTGAAGAACCTTCTCACTGGCAGATGGCAGAGAAGGAAAAAAAAAATGAATAGACTGATTAAGTGAAAACTCATTGACCCCCTTGGGCATAAAAAAAGGGATTAGTTCAGGGACACCATGTCTGTTTGAAAACCTGATGAATGGCAATGAGAGCCTGAAATTCAGGCACTGTCTTGGCTGAAGTAAGAACCAAAAGAAGAACAGACTTCCATGCACAATGCTGCAAAGAATCTGAAGAATCAGGCTCAAAAGGAGCCTGCGTCAACTTTTCAAGTACAAAATTGAAGCCCCAAAAAGACAGAATAGGCTTCCTGGGAGGTTTCATATGAAAGACATCTTTAAGAAATTGTTTGACCTCAAACCAAGAGGCCAGATAAAGATTCAATTAATTTAACTGAAGAATATGCCAACCCACCATGGAGCAGATCACACAAATAAGAGAGAACTATAAGAATCTCCACAGATGGGGATACTGATGGCAAGAGAGGCACCAGACAGAAAATCTTTTTCATTTTGATGATTTTCTGATAGTGGGTTTCCTGGCCTACTGCAGAACCCAGAGCACATCCTCAGAAAAGAAGTGACAAAAAGGAATCAAAACCCTTTCACTGATGGTGTCATTTGAAGAGTGAATAGGTGAGAATGGATAAGAGATCCCTTGTCTTGTGTGAGAAGATTCACCCGGTGAGGTAACTTGTGGTGATTTCCCCTGGTCAAATGAAAAAGAAGAGGGAACTAATGCTGTATGGACCAAAAGGGAGTCACCAGCAAGATTTTTGGAGAGCCCTCCTGATCTTGTGCAGAACTCATGGGGAAAGAAAAGGGGGGGTGGGCATGCAGAAACATTCTCTTCCGAGGAAAAGACAAGGTGTCCACTTTCCAAGTTGGAGGACTTGGGACTCTGGACCAGGACAGAGGAAGTTGTCATAGGTTCATCGGTGTATACTAGGCTAACGACCACTTAAAAGCCTAGCCTTGCAGTCCCAATGTGACCCACAAATCTGATTTATATTTGATTTACAGGGGATGATTTACTGACTGCCTTTGTCCATCAGACACATAGGAGCCAGACCAGAGGTGAATTTCCAATTACTCATCCACAGGTCCAAGTTGCACTTAAATAGAGATAGGGAGGAACTCTGCTTCACAAGGATGGGGTGCCTGTTTCTGAGAATAGGAATTCTCTGAGAAACATATCTGTCTGTCCAAGATGTTCCTATTTATATTGCAAGCAAAATTTAGATATTTTAATCTAGTAGCTCTGATGCTGTTTGTTTTGTAGATATGCAAAAGATTCATCAAAACAGGGTCCAGGGATGCCTTATATGGCAGCCAAAGATCACCTCTCAAAAGTCTGTATGATACAGAGCAAGGAAACAGGGCTTTGGGGCGATCATCGTGGGGCATTGTGTTTATTCCCTTATTCTTTCTATAAGGAACCTTTGTGAACATTCCAGTTTCTGCAGGTGTCTGGTCAGGTATATACTGAAGGGTCATTATACTTTATGATGAGCCTGATGAGGGCTGAGAACAGTGGTGTGATGACCTCTCTGGACCTAAATGCTATGCCCTTGTTTACAAGTTGAGCAACACAGAAGGATTTTCTTATTACCATGGACACATGTCAGTTGAAGGATAGGTTGCTGTCTACATGAGTTCCCAGACTGCTGACTAGTGAATCAACGTTTAAGGGTGTTTTACTGATGACGTAGTTACTCAGGGTGGCAGACTTCCAAAATGGTACTATAATTCATTTCTTGGTACTAAGTTTTAAGCCATGGGTTTGGCACAAAGCATTTGTCTGTATTGGTCCTTTCTGAAGGGTGTTCTCATCTTGGGGGGAATTCAATGACTGCTCCCAAATTGCAATTATCTGCAAATTTGGTTAGCTTCTGGCCTTTGACATTGGCTTTGACATCTGAAAAGTTGATTCCAAAGTGGAGTGGGCCTAGCACAGAGCCCTGCGGGAATCCAATGGTGACCGGCTTTGTTGTGGAGGTGATCTCACCGATTCTACTTCTTGGATCCTATCAGTTACCCAGCTAGCTATCCAGCATGTTATAAAGGGGTTTATACCTAGTTCTGTAAGTATGTTCCAAATGCCTGAATGAGCTATTGTATCAAAGGACTTAGCCAGTTCTAGGTAGGCAGTATGCACAGTTTTCCCCTCATCCATTGCTCTACTGACCTTTTCAAAGAAGTCCACCAGATTTAGTAAACATGATCCTCCTTTGACAAAGTCAGACCAGGATGGATCCAGTGCCTAGAGGTTTCCTATGTCCTTTTTAATTTTCATAATATTTCTTTCATGACTTTGCAAATAAGCCTAGTCAGACAAATGAATCTGTAGTTTACAGGATCTGTTGAAGGTCCTCCCTTATGAAGGGGGGATGATTGTCACAGTCTTCCATTCACGTGGCTCAAAGCCTGTTTTAAGGCTATAGTTAAATAATAACTCCAGGGTTCCTGATACATCATAGTTTAGACTATTCAGGAGGCAACCTGTGATGTTATCAGGGCCCATTGAGGCCATGCTCCTGGCTTTAGTGAGTGCAGCCAGTACATGCTCTCTAGTTATAATTGGAGGAGTTATGTTTGTGGGTATTATTGATGGATTGGTTGGGGGTGGGGGAATTTGCCCACTAACAGCTGAGCTATGGCACCATTAACTACTAGTTTACCACATTGCTGTGTGCTACCTTTGAGGTTTCTTACATAGCTGTAGAAGGCCTTTTGGTTATCTTTCACCTGGGAGGATATCTTAACCTCAAAGTTGGGTTTTCTTGACTTAATTAAAACTTTTAGTTGCCTATTTACTTTGATGAGAAAGTTTTTATCTTTATGAGAATTATCATTGCTGATTTTTGCCATCATTTTTTCCCCTTTTTTGTATACTCTGTTAAATTTGGGATGCCACCAGGGTAATTTGTTTCTGGGACTAGTTCTGGGATTACTTCTGGTAGGTACAGCAGCATATATGCAGCCATTGACATGGTTGTACAGAGTTTCTGACAGTAATTCATTATAGGCGTCTCTGTTCTCTGGGATTGGAGGGGCATTGAATTTTGAGAAACCATCACTTAATAACAAGTAATTTGCCTTGGAATAGTTCATAACTGTACTGGTTTTAATGGGATTACAGAGTTAGTTTTGATTTTAAAGTAGACAGCTTTATGGTTGGATTTTACCAGGGAGGATGAGACATTGGGATTGCAGTATTCTTTCATATTTGTGAGTACGAGGTCCAGTATGTTGGAGCCTCTGGTGGGCGTATTCACTGTTTGGTCAAGGTTGTTTCTATTTTCAAAGTCCAAGAATCTTTGTGCCTGTAGATTTGAAGCCATGTAGGATTCCCATTCTACAGAGGGTTAATTAAAGTCTCCTATAAGTAGGGTGTTCAGTTGCATGGTAAGTGTCTCCAGTAGGTCCAAGTATGCATTGTGAGCTTCTGGGGACATGGAGGGTGACCTATAGTTAGCTAGGATATGGTGTGGGATTTTGTCTGTAGTGATCTGTAAATAGAGGAACTGCAGCATGTCATCCTGTTTGTCCACCCTAGAGATATGCTTGTTATTGACGTATACTGAGACACCTCCATGTTTAGCCCTTGTCTGTGCAGCTACTGGTCTAACAGTGTGGATGGCACTGGAACCTTGCACTGTCAAAAGCTCTCTGCTACATTAACCCATGTCTTATTAACTGCACAGATGTCTATATTCTTGAGTGTGAGGAGGGCTTGGAGGGATTGCATTTTGTCATTTAGGTTCCTGGCACTGAGTAGTATCACCTTGAGGTTCTATTGAGTTGATTTTGCTATGTTAGCAGGTTTGCCAATTTGAAGTTGCCTAAAAAAGGCACTATGAGGGAAGGCAAAGCCTTAGCCAGTATTCAAAAACCTAGAGGCGAAAGGTGCACACCATCTTTGGCAAAGCAAAGTGGTCTGTCGACCATGCCCTTCCAAGATGACAAATATACCACACAACATGGATTCTGGCCATACCATAGTACAACTACTGCCCTTCTCTCTTTTACTAATTTGGTCGACCAACACAGAAATGACAATAACTTTGTAACTGCTATAGTCTCAGATCTCTCCAAAGCTTTTGATATGGTCTCACACGCCTTACTACTAGATACGCTAGTCTCCCTATCCTTTGCCCCCTCTACTGTGGCCTGGTTCAAGAACTATTTGTCAGACAGGCAGCAATCCATCCAATGGTAAGGCACATTATCTCACTTACTACCTACTACCATTGGAGTGCCACAAGGCTAAATACTGGGCCCACTTCTTTTTTCTGTTTTTACTAACAATCTGCATACCTCCACCCCACATGCCACATTCATCCAGTATGCAGATGATTCAACTCTAATCTGCTCAGCCCCATCTCTCACCACTCTACAACAACTCAATCAGGAATCCTTTACCTATGTGGAGAATTGGATTACTGATATCCAACTCATCCTAAACCCCAACAAGACTAAATTGCTGCTATTCACCTCCAGTAAATGGAAAACTATCCCTCTTTCCTTTATCATCACTTCCAAAATGGCACTACCATCTCTCCTTCAACTAACACTAAACTCCTTGGTGTAGAAATTGACAAAAACCTCCTCTTTGATGTCCATATTTCTCAAACCATCAAAAAAGTACACAAAAAATGGGAACACTATACAGACACAAAATATTCCTCTCAGATCAGGCACGAATCGCTCTAGCCCAAACTCACCTATTGCCCACACTAATGTACGCAGCACTAATTCTTACCCTGACCAGAAAACTTGATCTTGAGAAACATGAGTCATGCTCTAATAAAATCGCCAGGTTTGCTAACAACTCCTCTTTCAGAACCCACTACTGTCAGGCTCTAAGGAACCTACAATGCCTAGAACTTCTTCAGCTACTCAGTTACCACCAACTAATCATTGCCTATAACATACTGAAACATCCTGATAAAGCCCCAGCGCTAAGTCAGCTTCTCACTCACTAGAAAGCTAATCACCCTCTCCGAACTGTTGACAAATCACTACTCTCTATCTCAAGGGCTAACAATAATGCTGGGAAAGCCCTATTCTCCCACACCATATCTAGAACCTGGCATAGCCTCCCCTCTTCTCTGACTTCTGCATCCACTATCACACTGTTCAAAAACTGACTTAAAATCACATTTTATGAACAGCTGGCTATGTTCATGCACTTCATAACATTTATTTTGCTTCTACATATACCTTCCTTCCTAGTATACTTAATGTATATATGCTACAGTACCACAACTCTAATTTCTTTATCTCTAGCATGACGTTTCCCTTAGTAACCATGGTAACCATATTGTTTTTTTTTTTTTTTTTTTTTTTATTACTTCATATATTGTTGATATTCTCTGGCTGTTTTACATTTCTGCCTGAATTTTTTGTCTGATTGTTATGTAAATGTGGAGCTTTTCTCCTCGAGCCTCCACTGTAAATGGACCTGGTCCAGTCGGACTATCCTGGTAAACAAATGTAAAATGAATAAATAAGTCAAATAAATATTGGATCACCTTAAAATGACACCAGAAAGACAGTCATTTGTTGAAATCAATCATTTTTTACTCATATAGTGGCATCATCTTTGGTGATAGTAATATGTTGCTCAGTGCCAGGGTCATACCAGCTTGAGACACATTATCTGAAAGCTCCATAATGTCTTTCTTCATATAGTCAAAGGAGGTACTTCTCAAGTCATTTAGACCTACATGGACTATGATGGAATCATATTGGCACTTGTGGCATAATGACTTGAGTGCATGCATGATTTGGTGGATCCTGGCTCCAAATAATCAACTAACAGTTATCTTCTCCTTGTCTGGCCTGTGTAGAGGGGCATCAGTATATCTTACAATGGAGTCATCTATGATAAGACTCCTGGGATATATGTTTGCTTCCTTTAGAGGCTTAGTGTTTGGGGTTCCACTGAGAATCACAGTACGTGTGCTGCTAGGTGTTGTTTTTTCTGAGTGTCTTTCAACTTACTGAGCCATAGCTTTGACAGTGATTTTTGTTGTTTAGGAAAATGTATTTTAAGTGTCTCAGCATATGTTAGGCTATGTGTGTGTTGTGTACTATGTAAGGAGGGTGTTGTGTGTGTGGTCTTAACAATCTGATGTAGACTTCTATGCAAGAGTTTAGTCTTCAGTGTCATTGTGCAATTACATCTCTTGCATACCATGTCTGATACTTTAAGGATTAAGTAAATCTCAGTAAACGTAAGACAATTGCTACATTATCTCAAGATGTGCATATCCACCAAGCTGGATACAGAACTTGTCTGTTCAAAGGGGAGGCAAAAATATTTACCTAAGGAATACCCCACTAATGGACTATGTCCAGGAACTCATCTCTGTGAAATATCCATTTGTGAGCCTGCGTACTGGACCTGCTCAAGGAGACTGCCGCAAGATTATGTTCTGAGGGAATGTAAACCACCTGAAGAGTCACGATACTGGACAGCTAGATTTCAGACCTGAAGAGCTAGTCTGCAAAGGAGCTTGTGCTCCCTTGCCTGTTAAAATACATCACAGTGGTATTGTCTGCAAAGATTTTGAGGGGTCTGGCATGAAAAAAGGAATAAAAAACTTTCAGAGCCAGAAGCAGAATTCTTATCTCATTTATGTTGATATGGTCTGACCTCTAATGAGAAAGTCAGAGACAGTGGACGTTTAGGGGGGGCACGAGAAGCAGTATGAGGTGCTCATCAACAGTTCTTGAGATGGAATTGGTGCCTTGAAGAGAAGCCCTGGATTGAGGGAGAGTTGATGAATCCAGCACTCATGTCTGAGTTTGATACAAGGAAGAAAAGGAACAGGGAACTCAAGGGGTAGGAATGTTGAAGTAACGGTGATTTGAGGTACCACTGAAATTTTCTCATATAGAGCCTGGAGAGAGAGAGCATAGGAATAGTGGAGGCCATACATCCTAGAGCCCTGAGAGATTCCCTGGCCATGACAGAAGACAGAGGATGAAGACACTGAAAAAAGGCTGTCAGAGACAGAACCTTGGGAGCAGGGAAAGATGCTGAAAACTGCACCCAAGGAAAACATGATCCCGGGAAGGCATCAGGACAAATTTCTGGATGTTTATGGTGAACCTCAGACTATGTAAAAGACAAACGGTAAACTGGAGATCCTGCAACAGATCAAAGGGAGAAGGAGCTTGAATGAGCAGGTCATGGAGATGGAAAACTGTATCCCCCAAAGCCTACACAAAGCAACAACAGGAGCAAAGCATTTTGTAAATACCCTTGGGACAGTAGAAAAGCCAAAGGGCAAAGCAGAGAACTGAAAATGCAAGGAAGAAACAGAAATATATAGATTTGCTGAAGAGAAGGTGAATGAGGATGTGAAGGTGTGCGTCCTTGAGGTCCAGAGAGACCAAAAAGGCCCGGGGAAGAAGAAGAAGAAACAAGGTCTGAAGAGAGAACATTCAGATACAAGGCAGCTTGAGAAAGGTGTTGAGCAGAGAAAGATCCAGAATTGATCTACCCTCCTTCCAAGGAACCAAAAACATTCTATGTTCTAACAAACAATCCTACAAACTATTTCTCACACTATGACATATCTCCCGGATAGCATTATTTTCCAGATTCCATTCCTTCACTTTTATGCTTTGTACTACCAATAGGGAATTCAAAGTTATGATATCTATATGCCAAGCTTGCTCAAATCGAACTAAGGTACAAAAAATTTCCTTGATTGTGTATATGCCACTGTATAGAAATTTTCTGTCATTCGTGGATTATGTGTTGTCATATAAAGAAATGAGCTCTGATTGTATATATGCCTCTGTACAGAATTTTTTTTTGTCATTTGTTGTATTTCTACTGTTATGTTATGGAGCTTTTCTCCCCAGGCCTCAGCTGTAAATGGACCTTGTTCCAGTTGGATTTTCCCAGCAAACAAATGTAAAATAAAATAAAATAAATAAAAATAAAATTCTGGAGTAAAACCCCTTCCTCACCTGGGTGGATGGAAGAAGCTGAATGGTATCCTGATTCAAAAGGGATTGCAGAACCTCTGGAAAGTGAGGATGCTCTTCCCAAGGAGGATGAGGAATGCCTGAAAAGGGGGGAAGGGATTTCCAAACCATGAAATATCCCTGATAGATAATAAACAGCACCCAAGAGCCTTTTGCACATCTCATGGATGTAACTGGTGTAGAGACTCAAGCTGAGGAGTTGATGGAGGGGTGCTGCTAGATGGGACTTACCACTTTTTAGAAGACATCCAAGGATGTTTTTAGAAATCATGGAACTGGTACTTTTAGTTTTGGCTGAGAGGACTTAGTGCAGACTGAATTTAGGAGAGTTGCTGGAAGCATGAACAGGAACAGAATGGCGGACAGGATGGATGGTGTGATAATGGAGATGGGAAAGGATTTGCCTGGAAGAATGTTGGCAATGCACGTGTGGTCAGAGAAGGAGGTACCATGTGAAATACGTTTAGTACTGAAGTGTGAGTTGTTGCTAAGATTCTTAATATATCTGAAGAAGTGGTTAATGTTGCTTTATGAATTGGCTGCAGTTTAAAGTTCTTAGCTAGTCTTGCATTTCCTAATAGTAAGCTTATGAGACCAATTTTAAACATTTTGCAAATGGCTAGAAGCTTTCTTTTTTTTTTTTGTTATAACGATTGCTGAGGTGGGGATTCGATTATATGGAGTTTTACACTTCCAGTTATGCTTATATCAGGTGGGTACAGATGGCTCAATATAACAATCCAAAAAGGAGTAAAATTGAGGGTAGCAGGCAGCAGATGCAGGTACCAGGCTAGCTGGGGATCTACATCATTTGAAATTATAAATAAGACTGGTAAATAAGTAATTTGTTTGGAATAATTCCTGAATGTAGAGGAGTTATTAGGGCTGGTAAAACATGTTTCCTTGGTGACAGTCAGAGTGAGAAGGTCAGATTTAATTGGTGTGAGAGAAAAAGCAATGTGGATCAATTGTGAGATGCAGTTATGAATACAAGGTCCAGAAAACTGATACCTCTTGTGGGCAAGAGAACAATTTGGTTAAGTATCTTGCCATTTACAAAGTCCAGAAATCTTTTGGCCATATTTTTGTTAGTATATCTTTCTTGGTTTATGTGTATATAGTTGATGTCTCTTATAGACAATACATTTGGCTCAATATTTAACTTTTCTAACTTTTTATAGTATTCTGTATGTTCTCAGGTGGCAAACACTGGGGGTCTATAACTGGATATAATGTGGTAATTAATTTTCTTGTGTGTTACTAGGTCTTAAACCAGTTCCAGATTTGTAACATGCAAAGCTCCCTTGTCCACCTTAATAATTTGTGCTAGGCCTAACCCTAATCCTGTCCTTGTCCCTTAGCCTAATTGTGCATGTTACCTTAAAAAACCCTTTCCATAACACTACCACTATACAGATACATTTGAGTTGAATGTGTGTTAGGAATATGGTTACTACTCTCTGTAGTCCCACAAAACTGGATGATAAGGTATAACTTCAAAGATCACTTAGAAATCACATTATACATTCAGCCAATAACTTCAGTCTGATATCAATTCTACCAGTCTTAGGGAAACTATTAGAAAAACAAATAGGTATATGATGGCAGTATTTTAGGTTGTTGATAGTATAAATGATCAATATGTTTTGGTAGATCTTTTGAATCCAGTTGGTGGACGAAAGTTCTTATCATAAATTAAAGACAAGTTATTTCAGTGACCAAGCCTGTTTTGGACTCTTTATTACTGTTGCTTAGTATTGTAATGTTTAAGTGTTTTTATTTTTCATTTTTCACAAACAACAAGGAAGTGAAGTCAGTCCTCTACCTTAACGTTGAGGACAGCTATCCCCTCACATCTCTGCTGTGTTTTTTGTATTTGTTCATACTATGATTCACTTTTAGTGATACATAGGATTCCTGGATGTGAGATGGATTTACCAGAACAATCAGTAATCTTTGTCATTTAGTTTAGCATGTTACAGGCACATATACACGTTTAAATATAATGTATAAGTTCTATTTGTATACATATAAAATGTGCATACTCTGCATTCAAATATCTATCTATCTATCTATCTATCTATCTATCTATCTATCTATCTATCTATCTATCTATCTATCTATCTATCTGTGTGTGTGTGTGTGTGTGTGTGTGTGCGTTTGTGTGTTCTTCTACTTTTGTTGAACAGTGCTTTGGTTGACATCTGTTTAGTCGATACAATTTGGTCGACTAATGAGATGATTGACACCTGTGGACAAAAGTAGTAGATTGGACAATTCTCAGGGTTGTTGACTACACCCTTTCCCTGAGAATTCTGGGATCTCAGCGTTAGTAGGTGGCATGGGAGTGCAGAGGGGCTTGCCTCTCTGCACAAAATTGTGTTTTCTTTCTTTTTATTTTGTTTTTCACGTTTGAATCTCACCACGTGTTGTAGCCTGTCGAAATGCATAATGTTGAACATTTGGTGTTGATATTAAGCATATCAATATTAGTGCCGTCCAGCATATATATTTAGGTTTACCATTGGAAGATTGAACGTGACACCATCGAATAATGGTATCGTTGACCCCTTTCTGCGAAACCGACAATGTCAAATTCCGACATTGTCGAAATACAAATTGCCGTAAACCTGAGAACGGGCTTTAACATGGTTCAAGATGGGGGCGACATTTGTATTTCGACAATGTCGGGTTCGACATTGTCGCCGTTCGACCTCCTGACATTGACTAAAGTGGGTTCGACTGAACCCACCTCGACCTTCTAAGTGCAACCCATATATATATATATATACACACACACATGCACACGCACACACACACACACACACACACACACACACACACACACACACACATATATATATATATATATATATATATATATATTTTTTTTTTTTCCCCAATTATTTTATTTGACCTTGGTTTATTAGGATGCTTGGGATGGTCCGACTGAGGAACTGTTCATTGTTAGATGTGGCCCAGTATTAGAATACTGTTTTAATGATTACAGTGGTAATACAAAGTAAGGAAGACTTCAGTCTTCAAAAAATTATGGCAAGTAGAAATACAGATAATATAGTGTGTACTCCATATACAGATAATATACTGTTTATTGGATAAGATACTTCTTAAGTTTTCTAGTGCTGGTGTTGTAATTTTTTAGGCAGGACTAGTTCAGAATAGGTGAGGATGAGATAAAGAGAAATTCTTAGATTATAAACTTTGCAGTAATGGGATTAGAACGGAGGGTTTTAGAGCATCCCAGCTACTAGTAGATTGCAGAGATGTTTAAAATGGTAGGGTGAAAGGCAGGGGCATCAGAATAAAGTGTCACACTAGGCAGGAGGAGATGGATGAGTGCTAGAAGGAGCAAAACCTGATGGCATTTTGAAGGATTATGGGAGTATAATTGGTTTTAATATATAATCTAGTTTGCCCACATCAGCTGAATTCTTGTCTGTTTATCTGAAAGCAGGAAACTTGGATACACAGACTATTCTAGTAAACATACTTTCTCTGAGACTATGCGATTCAGGCAGTAGGTTTAAGTGTTTGGGGTGTAATGATAGTGCCCTCACATTAGGGATGCAAGAGGCTTTCCTCCCTGCAGAAAAGACTTTTTTTTTATTAATTTATGCTGATAAAGAGTAGAATGTTCTTGGAGATACTGATAGCAAGTTAACAAAACTAATGTGAATGGTATTTGAGTAAAGTAGTTTTGTACAGACTAAGTATATTTTATGTATATTTTGAGGAATATATATATATATATGTGTATGTATATATATATATATATATATATATATATATATATATATATATATATATATATATAGATATATGGGTCCACTTTTTAATTTCGAAACACCAAAATCTTGACTTTCAAAATGCCGATCTGAGAAAGTCGAGATTTTGGAATCTCGAAATTAAAAAGTGAAGAAAAAAAAAAAGCTAAAATAATGTTTTTGCAGGGGGGCAAGCCCCCTCTGCACCCCCCACTACCCCCTTCTTAAATATACCAACTCTGAGATCACGCTACAGTGAAGAGAACAGTAATGCTCCTGTTCCGCTTACTGTTCTCTTCACTGTAGCACAATATCGGAGGTGGTATATTAAAGTAGGGGGTGTGAGGGGGTGCAGGAGGGCTTGCCCCCCTGCAAAAACATTATTTTAGTTATTTTTTTTGGTTCACTTTTAACTTTCGAGATACCAAAATCTCAATGTTTTGAGCTTGGTATCTCAAATTAAAAAGTGGACCTATATATATATATATATATATATATATATATATATATATATATATATATATATATATATATATATAGGTTTACTATCATAAATTCGAAAATCAGAACAAAACGTGTCTGAATTTTCTAATTTATACATCGGAAATGAACATTTCCGTATCTCCCTAATATCGAAAACAGCTGTGTATTGTCGAAAATGCCGCTCGTGACATTTCCGACAATACACAGCACTCCCACCCATCCCGTAACTCCCTACCTAACTAGCCTAAACACACAGTTATGCAGGGGGCAAGCCCCCTGCACCCCCCTGTGGGGGGCTGCACCCCCACACCCCCAACTTAATATTCCAACTCCGAGATCGCACTACAGTGAGGAAAGGGATGTATTTCCCTAACCACACTGTACCGTGATCCCCTCACATGAGCGAACATTATAATTGCGAATGCACAGTTCATTCGCAATGGTAACGTTCGCTCACATCACCTGCCGAACTATGAAGTATTCGAACATCTGTTTTGTGAACATCGGCATTGTGATAGTAAACCTATATATAAATATATATATATATATATATATATATATATATATATATATATATACATACTTACATACATATGTAGAGAGAGAGAGAAAGAGAGGGAGAGACAGATATATAAATATATATATATATATATATATATATATATATATATATATATATATATATGGGTCTACTTCTAATGACCGAACGATTCAGCGACAGTGAAATCACCGCCAGAAAACCGACAACACACAAGCCCGACAACAAACACCAAACACCATAACACCGACACACTAAACGTAAACAACACAGTACACTACAACACATATCCACTAGCCCTAACCCAAACCTTAACCCTAAGGTCCGACACACTGCACACTCTCCCTACCTGCACCCTAACCCTAACTCACTTACACACCCCAACCCCAAGCTCCGACACTACCGCACACTCTCCTACCTGCACCCTAACCCTAACTCACTTACACACCCCGAACCCCAAGCTCCGACACTACAGCACACTCTCCCTACCTGCACCCTAACCCTAACTCACTTACACACCCCGAACCCCAAGCTCCGACACTACCACACACTCTCCTACCTG
>NC_056747.1:1134874193-1134980502 GCF_019279795.1 Protopterus annectens
ACATGGATAGTGCCCAATTAAGAGGTACCCTATCTATTGATCTCTGAAAGGCATTTGGCACAGAGGACCATTGACTAGCGTGCAGTGAACTTGAGGCACAGGCATTAATCAGGGAACCCAACTGTGTTTCTTAAACTAACTCAGTAAAAGGTTCACACTAGGAAATACAGAATGATCACTCTGTCTCTGTCTCTCTCTCATCATGTTCCAGTACAGATGGATGTCTCCCAAAGTTACACTGTAACACCACTTGTATTTGCTGTGTACAACAATGCACTCCACTGCAGCCATTCTAGCTTGATGCAGCTGTCTGTGTTAATGTATAAGAGCTCATGGAAGGTGATCCTAGATCATGCCTACTCAACCTGGTTGACTTCTTTGAGTCAGTCACCAGAGCTGGGGATGAGGCCAAGGCAGTTCATACAGCCTACCTCGATCTGGCCAAGGCCTTTTATACCATTCCCCACTCAGAAATTATTGATAGACTCACCAAACTAGGCATCAGCCCTATTACTAGGTGGGATGCAAATTGGCTCACAGATAGAACCCACAATTTGAAAATAGCAGACTCCAAGTCAGACTGTCGAGCAGTGATGAGTGGAGTCCCACAGGGATCAGTCCTAGGTCCTCTCCATTTTGGCATCTACTTCTCAGAAGTCCAGGCCAACATGGAGGGACTCTGGCTGACCAAGTTTGCCAACGATTGCAAGCTGGGAGTCATTTTAACTCCCCAAGTGATGTAGACATCCTACAGAAAGGCCTCACTGAGACCAACGACTGGTGTCAAAGCCATGACCTTAAGCTTAATGCCAAAAAATGCATCGTCATTCCCTTTGGGAAAAACTCAGTTCCCACTAATTACCACATTGATGGTAGCCCACTGAACACTGAAGATGTTATAAGAGATCTGGAGACACAGGTTGACAGCAACCTCTCCTTCAACCACCACATTGTCACTGTGGTCAGAAAGTCCTCCTATGTGGCACATACTATTACCAAGGGTTTTGCATCCAGGAAGAAAGAGGTCATCATCTCTCTCTACTCTTCCCTCATTAGACCAGTCATCCAGTATAATGCCCTATTTGGCATGTACCTCACTAAACACCTGCAACAGCTGGAAAGGCCACAAAAGTACCTCATGAAGAGGATCCTAGGCCTTAAACACATGCCCTATGTGGACAGACTCAAAAAACTCCAACCTTTCTCTGTCTCATATCACCTATTAAGAGGTGATCTCTGCTTGACTTACAAAGCCATGTCTGACCCAGCCCTATTAGAAATGTTACACCTAAAGAATTCCCAATCCCAATCCCTCTGCACCACATGCTCCAGGGACCTCAACCACATTACCACAATCAACAGAACATGCTGGAGGGACAGGTTCATAACCCAGAGACTGCCCATGCTCTAGAATGGCAGAGCACCTCACTGGCCCTTTTCAAGAGAAATCTTAATGAGTGGATAGGAAATAGAAAGTTCACCCTGGGGATCACTCCAGTGGCTCTACTTGATAGAGGCACATGGAACTAACGGTGGCATGATGCCATTGCCAGGGCACTTCTATGGGCTAGGCTTGTAACGGCTCCAGGGCCATTGGCCTAGTGCACACTTATGAAACTATTTAAAATCAACAAACTACTTGTCTTGGATATACAAGTCTTATCAACACTTAGACAACCCTCTATCCACCTGAGCACACTTACACTTTCATCCATTTACACACATCCATGCACATACCCACCTGACCCCCTTCTCAACCTCTCATACTGCTATCTCCCAGGCAGACACAGTCATATATTCCACTCACATACTCACCTCTTAGCAGTTCAACTATCATCCTATCAGAGGACTGGGTGATCAGAGAACAAGGAAGACTTTTCTCTACAAAATAGCAGTGGGGCCTGATGACATTAGGCAACAGGTGCTGTGTTGTAGAAAACATCTACTCTGATTCCGGTGCCAAAGAAGGCACGCCTGGGGGATACATCAGGTTACAGACCTGTGACACTCATATCACACAGCATGCCAGTCCTTGAGAGGCTGTTCCTGGAAGTACTTTGCCCCAATGTCAGAACTAGACCCCCTTCAGTTTACATACCATGAGAAGATAGGGGACGAAGATGCCATTATCCACCTTATGCATAGAGCATAAAGTCACTTGGACAAACCGGGAGGATCCCTCAGAATCATGTTCTTCAACTTCTCAAGTGCTTTTAACACCATCCAAACAGACAGGCTGGGAAGTAAGCTGTCAGCAAAGAATGTTGATGTTCCCTTGTAGTTTCATGGATCCTGGATTATCTGACCAATAGGCCCCAACATGTGTGACTTCAGGGTTGTGTGTCTGACAGTGCTATGTAGCACTGAAGCACCACAGGGGACAGTTTACCACCTTTCCTTTTCATTCTGTATACCCCAGACCTCAGCTATAACACTGATTGCTGTCACCTGCAAACATTTTTGGATGAGTCAGCCATTGTAAGAAGTATCAGGCATGGAGATTTTTATTTAGTTAACATTTGTTTATGGAGAAAGTCTGACTTAGAATGAGCCAGTTTTCAGAGGAGGCCTGGGGAGAAATGTTTCAGATAAGGTGGAAATGAGAAGGAGTACAGTAGGGTGGTGGCCAGCTTTGTGAGTGATATTAATCAGTTGCAGCTGAATATCAGTAAAATAAAAGAACAATGGTAGTAGATTCAGGGAGATCAGTCTCTTCCTCCAGTGACAAGTGTTTGGGAGTGCACTTGTATAGTCTCGCATCATTGATTTATCCCTCTATATCACCAGCACAGGTTATTATAACCAATAAAGTTCTTCACAACTGAATTTATGCTATAAAATAACACATTTATTATCTCCAGAATTAAGGATGACATTGCCAAAAATGTATAAATCCCAAAACTAAACTACATTCTGCCTATTATATATTTTCCTGTCTACTGATATACCTTAAAATTATGTGATATTACACCTATACTTGTTGTTTACCTGCATGCTAAATGTCAGCTGCTCTTTGTATATACTTCTGACTGAATATATCCATTGTATGTATTCATCTTTATTTATGTACTGTGGACCTTTTCTCCTCTGTTGTTCACTGAAAATGGGCTCTGAATGGCCCAGTGGACTTTCCCGGTAAACAAAAATCAAATAAATAAATAAATATTACTTTCCTAAACTCATACAATAATGCAACATGACAACTACTGTCAATAGTACTGTCTAGTTTATAACTCTCTCATCACTACCTTCTTTTTGTAAAATCTAACTGGCTACCTGTAACAGCATGAGACACTTTCATCTTGTCTACCTTTTTATTTAAACTATTCATTCACTACAAGTGCCCTCCACTCACTTGCAAAGTAGCAGTCACAACATTTACCACTCCACTTACAGATAATAATGAGGAAGCGAGCCCCCTCAGGAGATCCCCCTTTAAATCTGCAGCTGGAGAAAAAGCAGTTTTTAATACTGCACCCGCATGCTGAAATAACCTTCTATTGAACATTTTATTTTATTTTATTTTTTATTTATTTATCCTTTGTTAATCAGGTTAGTCCCACTAGACCATATCTCTCAACCTCTGACCACAAGAAATTTGGACAAAGCCAAAAATAATGGCTGACAAAGGCCCAAAACTAGGGACATATTTTAAATATTGGTCTTATAAACGTAGAAAGTTGCTAGAATAAAATGTTTTGTGTTACCATGCATTTTTGAAGGATATAAAGACTGAAACTCAATGTCTGTCATTATGAAATAAAGTCAAGCCTCACTGATTTGCCAAAAAACACAAATTTTATGCAGAGCACACCAACAATATGAGGCAAAACTCCAGGCATTCTGCAAAACTCTGGACAGTTGAGAGTCATGCAGTAGGTTAGTAGCCTCTTTACAGAGGAAACCTCCGGTAGTAATCATACTAACTAAGGGAAATCTGGCCAGAGCATCAGAGAACTTCCCCTACTCTTGGTAGTCAGGGAAAGAGTTTGTGTGTTACACATCCTGACTTCCTATTCCCTGTCCAGGTGCGGAGGCAGCCAGGAGGATCAGGGAGAAAGCATGGATGATTCAGCTTTTGCTGAAGCCAGAGTGAAAGTTGCTGAACATATAGCTGAAATGGTAGCATCACTACCAGAAGTTTTTTTCTGATGATGTGGGTGCAGAAAAAACAGTGACATTGGAGGAAAATGAGATTGTAGCTGAAACAGATATGGATTCAGAGGAAAACTTTCAGAGGAATTGTTTGGAGGAGAGATAGTTACCTCTGTAAAATGTAGAATTACAACCCTACAATTGAGGGGGGGGGTGTGGGATGAGTATTTGGAAGAAATGGTAAACCAAAGTGAGCCAGAAAATGGAGCAGCAATTTCATGGAATGGCATCATGGAAAAACAGAAGAAGAAAAGGGAGAAGATGAGACTGTGTCAGAGAAAGTTCCTGAGACAAAAGCTTATGCACAAACTGTTGGAGAAGGAACAAAGAAGAAAGAATAAATAAAAGAAACAAAAAAGAGGTATACAGTATGCATGAGAAGCAAAAAAGAAGAAAGTTTGGACAGGTATGAGGCTTGGAACTCTGTCATAGAACCTCTGGGTGTCAAAGCAAAAGAGGTAATAGCATTTATTTTAATTAATAAAGAGACTTTTGTGATTTGTGGGTGCATATGAACAAAATAATAATATTTATCCATGGTCAGAATATGTGGTTTTAAGCTTTTTAAAGACAAACAAAAGAAAAAGAATAATGATCCTGTTTAGAACTGAAATTGAAGCAAAAGAACTGAAAGAACATTTGGTAACCATATGTAAAGGAGTAATAGACACTACAAAAATATATGATAAAAGAGGAATATGGACTGGGAGAAGGAAATGTGGAGTAATACAGAAAATGGAAATAATAATGTTATGCTGTACCTAGTATTATTAATAGTCATGGCAATAGGGGTTTTGTGAAATACAGGGGTCAACCAAAGACTTCTTATTTTTGTGGAAAAAAAATTATCATTTATTTAATGAATGTGAAAAAAAATATGTTATTTATGTGGTAAAATAGGGCATAATGCCAAAACAAAATATGATTTAAAGTGCAAAAAATGTGGCAATACTAGTCATTCATGGCTAGATTGTGAAATGAATGTGCAAAAAAATGAAAATGAAAATGAAGTTATACAGAAGAAAGAGATAGAAGAATGTGGTATATAAGAAAATGTACAAAAAATATGTGACTAATAAAGAGGTTGTACATGAAGTTGAAGAAAGTAACAAGGGAAAAAAACAGAGACGATAAGTGAGGATAAGTGTTTTGGTATATTGGCAAGCTAGAAGGGCATTAATGCCCATGCTTGAAACATTTGTATGTATGTATGTATGAAGAATACACTGACTTTTGTACTGTAAGAAATAAAAAGAATACAATAGAGAAAAGAATTAAAGGAAAAGAAAATTAAAAAAAAAATAATGCTTAGTGGAAATAAGAAAGGAAAGGGATCTTTTTTTATACTAACTGTTCTTAAAAGCTGAAAATATTAGCTTTACATGTGAACAGTATGAGAAATCTTAAGAGGAGAATAGGTATATTACAATGGTGTGATGCAGTCGATGCACATAGTATTGTTTTAGATGATAGATTATTAACAGAGGAAGAAAGAGCACAAACTGAAAATCTTTGGAATGGTGTACTAGTTTGGAACATAGGTAAGAAAAGTGCTCAGGCATATCTGTATTATGTCAAGAAAGCATTAAAATATTAGATGTAACCATAGTGGAACTAGGGCGAATTACAGTAATAGATTTGAGATGGAAAAATATGTGCGTAGAATTATAGCTTTATATGCATATGTAACATAAAAAAAGAGAGAGAAATGATGTTTAAAATATTTCTGAATATGTTTGTGTAAATATGGACATTATAGTGGTGGGTGATCTTAACTGGAATTTAAGAAAAAATAAGAGTAATTGTGATGCTAAAATGGTTAAACAATTGTGAGAAGTGGAAAGTTAAGTATATAGGAAAATAATCACTGGAGCTATAAAAGGAATGAAATTAGGACAGAATTTGATTGTTTTTAAATATCTCATAGTTAACAAGTTAAAGAAAAGGGAATTAAGTATGCAGGATTTTCAGATCATGTGGCTATATGGATTAAATTACAGGAAAATGAAGAATATATAAAAATTGGAAAAGGAATAAAGATATTTAATGAAAAGAAATTAGATTTAGAAGAGAAAAAAGAACTTATGGAATTATGGAAAAATCATACGAATATGAGTGAGTTTTATGAGAATTGGGCTGTTTGGTGGCTTAATTTTGAAGAGATATAAAAAAGTGTTTTTAGAATGTATAAGGAAGAAAAAAAGAGAAATATAAAATATTAAGTCAAGAAACATTCAGAGATGTATTAGAGAAGAAAGATCCATTTTATGAAAAAGAAAGAGAAATACATAAAACAAATCAAATTAAAATTAACAACTTGTTATATAAATAAGAATATTGTTTACGTGGAAAGAAAGAAGAGGTAGCACCATATTTGAGTAAAAAAAAAGAAGGAAAATAATAAGAGAATTAAATAATAAGGATGGTAAGCAAATAAGACAGCAAGAAAGAATATATGAAATAATTAAATAATATGTATTGGGATTATTTGTTAAAAGAGAAGAAACTATAGAACAAATTTATAAAGGTAAAAAATTAAAAACAAAGATAATGAGTATTTAGAACAAAAAAAATAACTATGAAAGAATCGAATGAAATTCTAAAAGATATTAACATGAATTCTGCAACAGGACTGGACAGAACTGAATATGGTATAAATGAAGGAGTGGTAAAAATATTTTTATATAAGTCATGAATGAATGGTTAGAAACTAGAATTAAAGAGAAAGAGATATGTACAGGAGTTATGTAATTTATATTTAGAAAAGGAAAAAAAGATGAGATAAAAAATTGGAGACATATAACATTGAATAATACTGATTATAAAATTTTCCTGAGAGTAATAACAAAAAAGTTACAAAAATGGATAGAATATATGACCAAAATGTATTTGAAGAAAAGGATTTCAAGAATTGTTATGGATAATAACAAAAATAATTGATGATATCATAAAAAAATGTAGAAGTGAAGGTTATGATAGGGGATGTAAGTAAAGCCTATGATAATATTCAAAATAAATCATTATGGGGAATTTTGCAGGAATATAATGTAAGTAAAAGGTATTACAAGTAAAAAAAACAGTTTATGAAAGGAACTATGTGAAACTAAATGTAAATGGCTGGACTGGCGAATAAATAAAAATAGAATGTGGAATAAAGCAAGCTTGCCCTGCTAGTAGTCTAATCTTCTCATTATTTATGAATGCAATAGTGAAGGAAATTAATAGAATGTCAAGTAATTGTGGATACAAAATGATGAAGGAAGTACACCTGCCAATAATGTATAATTATGTGGATGATATTGTACTAATTGTTGAAAATAAAGTATGGATGGAAGAAGTAAATGAAAAATTAAGTATAAATTAAAAAAAATGGTTTAAGTATAAATAAACAGAAAAGTAAAAGATTTGGTTTTGAAGGTATGATATGAGGTATTGTGTTTAATGAAAAATATATAGATATATTAAGAATCATATTTAGAAGGAATGAGCACAGACAACAACAATGAGATAATGTACTCAAAGAAGTAAAGGATATGACTATTTTTTGGAAATCATAGATTATCATATAGAAAAAAGCACACTTGTTGAACACCATGGTAATAGGAAAAATTGCTTATGTGTGATATTATATATATATGATTCCTATTAAGTATAAAAAGGAATTAATGATTATATTTTCGTTTATATGGGGCTCTAGACTGAATCCATTCAAGAGAGGGAGTCTATATACGAAAGAAGACCAAGGAGGCTTGGATTTAATCAACCCATTAGTACATGCAGCATATTTAATCTTATATAAGGTATTAAAAGGAATTATAAAGGACAATAAAAACTTGATAGAAATGATGCTATATTATAAATACAAAGAATTGTAGGAAGGAATGGAAGTTAAAAGAAGTAAAAGCATTGTGAATGAAAAAATAAAAGTGCATCAAAACAAAATTGTGTTATGGTAAATAAAAAAGAATATATGTGAAACATAATAGAAAGGAATGGTACTTAAATATTATGAAAGCATTTTATTGCATTAATCCATGGAAAGATTTAGAAATAGATAAGAAAAAAAGCCATAATGATGAGATATAATAATTACAATTATAAAAAGATTAAAGAATATAATTATTTTTTATGGAGATTATCTATTAGAAAATTGCCAGCTAAGGCAAATATGCCATACAAGAAAACGCAAGCTAGAATATGGAATACATTGTGGAGAGTTTGAGACTACTGTGCATGCATTTTTGAAATGTGAAAGAGTTAATAATTTGTGGAAAGAAATATGTAAACATAACAGGGTGAAAAGTTTGATAACATTTGAGCAAATAAATGCGGACATAATAGAATTTGGTTATTATGGTGCACAAAAACAGGAAGAAGTGAAAAAAATGGACAGAGTAATATTTTATGTTTCATGGACTATATGGAATGAAAGACTGAATTAAATCAAACAATGAAATATGGACTTAAGATTATGGAGAAAATAATGTTTTGGTTGTGGATAAAAGAGTTGGGGATGCTTAAATTGAAGTTTATAACGTATCGAGATTTGTAAATAGTTGTAAAGAATGTAAATGTGTAAATAATATGTAATGTATATATATATATATATATATATATATATATATATATATATATCAATAAAAAACCCTACTCAGCATTTTTGTGAGTGGGAACCATTTTGGAGCAGCACTTCCTCTTTCTGTTCCTGACACAGAGACGGCCCAGCGAAACAGGGAGGCAGATGAAAGAGAAGGAGATGATGGAGTAGTGAAAGAAATTAAGTAGAAAACAAATATCAAGACTGGAGAATGTGTGCAGAATTCTGATTAAGTGTTTCAAATGGACCCTTTTGATGAAGAGTCAGCAAATGAAGGATGTATAATTGCAACCCTCCAATCAGCAGGGTTGTGGGATGATTTCACTTAAAGAAATGGTTGTGCAGAGTGAGCCAGAGAAATGAAGGAGATGTTTCCTGGGGGACATTATGGACAAAATACAAAAAGAAGTTGCATAGACAATCCTGAAGAATACTGGTGAGATGGAAAAGAAAACATATGCAGAGAAAGTGAAAGAAGGCAAAAGTGGAGTAGCAGAAAAGAAGGCAGAAGAAAATGAAGAACGGATATGGTAAGGATTCAAAGTAAAAAAAAGACAAAGAAATGGATAGGTATGAAGTGTGGTACAATTTAATAGCTGCTTTAGGTGAATAGTATTTATTCTTATTAACAAATAGACATTTTGTGACATTATATTTTAGAGAGTTTTTTAAATGAAACATTTTCTGGGTGAATATGAAAAAAGAAAGACTCTAATCCATGGAATCTTTATATGATAAAAGCTTTTAACAGGGAAACAAAAGAGACAATTCATGTACAATTTCGAACAGAGGTAGAAAGAGAGACTTTGAAAGGACATTTGAAAGCTTATATAAAGAAGTACTAGCCATTGTAAAAGTTTATGACAAAAGGGGTTTATCATAGCATCATAGGATGTTACTTGGGTAATGGCCCTTTACAAGCCTAGCCAAGTTAAACCATTGTACCCAACTGTGTCCATTTAATGCAGACACTAAAATCAGCACCTATTGCACCTGTCTAAGGGGAACCACCAGGGTGAATTTCTGGTTACCCATCCAATCATCTAAATTTTGCTTAAATAAGGTAAAGGAGAGGCTCTGTTTACATGAATTGGAAGTCTGTTCCACAGATGAGACACCATCGGGGAGACAAATCTATCCTTCCACAAGATTCTGTTGATGTCGCACAACAGATTAAGGCTCTTAGAGTGAGTGACCCATGTGCCACTTGACTTGTGAATGTGCAGCATTTCCATTAAAGCAGGGTCAGAGATTACCTTATATGCAAGACACAGGTCTCTTCTGAGCAGTCTGTACAACACAGAGTAGAGTGACAGGGATTTCAGTATGTCCACATATGGCAGATGCTGGAGGCCCTGAATTTTCATTGTGAGGAACATTTGCAGTCTCTCCAACTGCTGCAGGTGCCAGGAAAGGTACATACAAAAGGGAGCACTGTACTCAGTTATAGGCTTGATGAGGGAAGAGTACAGGGGGGTTATAACCTTTCTTTTCCTGGAGGTGATGCCTTTACTTATGAGATGAGAAATATAAAATGCTCACCAGTGGAGCAACAGCTAGGGCTAAGGAAAAATTTGCAGGCAGAAAGTTTGCGTCAATAATGGCCAAGGCCAAGGTACTGCATGAAACTTAGTAATGATGCACTACAAGCAAACAAACAACTTATGTAGCAAATGTAATCAAATGGGATTAAACAAAATAACCAATAAAAAGTTAAAAACTGAGACCTGTTCCAGTAACCTTTTTGATTCTCACCTTAGGGAAGAAAATTGTTAAGGCTTACAATGACCTGTTAAGAAAGCTACCCCAGTAATTAGCTATGAACGTATGAAACCATTAATCTAAGCAAAAGGGAAAATTTAAATTTTAGATTGATTTCTGTAAATGTGAGTAGTATTAAGAATACAGTAAAAAGAATAGGAATTTTGCAGTGGTGTAATACATGTGATGTAAATGTAATTATTTTAGAAGACACAAGATTTTTAACAAATTAAAGATTACAAATAGAGAAACTATGGGAGAGGAAATATACTTTGGAATTTGTGAAATGAGAGATGTTCTAGAATAGTCATATTCTGTAGAAATACAGTAAAAATATTAAGATGTGACTTCAGGAAAATGGGAAGATTAACCATTGTAGATTTAAAATGGAAAGAACAAGTATATAGAATTATAACAATATATGCTTATACTAACTCTAAAGAAAGGGAAAGCTTATTTCATCAGATTTTAGACCATGTAGTGGTAAATATGAATATTATAATAACAGGAGACTTTAACTGTGATTTAAGAGGCAAGCATAAAAAGAAAGGAAATGATATAGTAAAAATGTTAGAAGATGTGGTCAGTTAAACGTTTGGGACAAAAATGCAAGGTCTTACAAAAGGGTATGTATAATACTGAAATGGATTATTTTATAGTATCGGAAGGTTTAGTTATAAGAGAAGGGGAGGTAGCTGACACTTTTTTTCTGATAATCTTGCAATATGGCTGGAGATAAAAGAAAACAAGGAATATATAAAAATAGGCAAATGAATAAAAAGGATAAATGAGAAAGCAATGGAACGAAGAATACATTATATTAGTAATACAGTTATGGGAAGATCATATTACTATGAGAATATTTTATAAAAATTGGTCTGAATGGTGGATGGTATTCAAGGAAACGTATAACAACTGTTTTTTATAGTTGCAATATGATGTGAGAAAAGTAGAGAAAGAAAAATATAACAAAACATACAATGATGCAGTGGAAGATTTAGAACATAATTATAGAAAGTACTTTGTCAAAGAAAAAAAGAAGTTATGTCTTAACGTTCCATCTGTAGTGTTGATCCCCGTTCAGTCATTACGTGAGGGTAGCGGTTCTGACCTCGGAACCAAGCCGGTCATCTTCCAAGCTCGCGTCAGCTACAAACTTTCAAGCTAAAACTCTTACCCAGAATTCTCCTTTCCCTGTTACCTCAGATTGAGTTTGCAAGTCAAAAGAAGGTAGAGGCTACCTCTGGTCAAATGACCTAAAAGAACTGGATGGTGAGATCCACTAGAAGCCACAGGAGGGGGAAGGAGCGAGAGTCGTAATGACTGAACAAGGATCAACAATACAGATGGAACATTATGGTAAGACTTAACTTCTTTATCTGATATTGTTAATCCTCATTCATTCGTGACGTGTGGGACAGAGTCCCCAGCTACCTCTATTCCTGGGAGACTCTCATGGAAGGACATTCCTGAGCACCATAGAACCAAAAGATGCTCTTCCCCTGGAGGCCAAATCCAATTTGTAATGATTGATGAAGGTATGAGGCATAGCCCAAGTTGCAGCTGCACAGATGCCATGTAAAGAAGCTTTGGCATGGAAGGCAGCAGAAGTTGCCACCGACCTTGTCTAATGAGCCTTTATGGTAGTTGTCAATGGAATATTAAGTTGTGTATAAATGAAGGTCACACAGTCTTTCAACCATCTAGCCAATGTGACCTTAGCAACAGCACATCCTAATCTAGGTCCAGAGTAGGCCAAAAATAACTGGTCTGATTTATGAGAGGCTTTAGTCCTGTTCAGGTAGAAGCAAATTTGTCTGTGAATATCTAGGTTATGTAGGCAATACTCTCCTTTGTTTGAATAGTTGGGAAAGAAAACTGGCAATTCAATGGTTTGGTTAATGGACATTTCAGAGATCACTTTGGGCAGAAAGGAAGGATTAGTTCTCAATGACACTCTATCTCTATGAAAAATTAAGTATGGACTATTGATGCATAAGGCTTGAAGTTCAGAGATACGTCTGGCAGAAGTAATGGTGACCAAAAACAAGGTTTTCCATGACAAGTATCTGAGGTCACAAGAAGAAGCTGGTTCGAAAGGTGGCATTGTCAGAGCTTGTAGAACTAATGACAGGTCCCATGCTTGAACAGGTTCTCTAAAAGGGGGCTTCAGATGATTCACACCTTTTATGAAGGTCTTGCATAATTTGTGTGACATAAGAGAGGAGTCTTGGACACCCTCATGGAAATTAGATATTGCAGCCAAATGAACTCTAATGGTAGAGGCCGATAGACCCGATTGAAATAGGTTGGCTAGATACTCTAGTGCTATCGACACTGGTGCTGAAAAGGGATCTACTTGCTTTTCTTTCAGCAAAAGGGTAAATCTTTTCCACTTGCTTAGATAAGTAATTCTAGTGGAAGACTTATGAGATGCAATAAGAATGGCCCGTACTGTCAAAGAAAGATCATTTTGCCTGGCAATCAAGGGAATTGTAGGAGCCAAGCTGTGAGCTTCAGGCTGTCACAGTTGGGATGAATCAGATTCTGAGGATGGGAGATCAACCCCGGGGTTGGATGGAGAATCCATGGTTGATCTAGCAGGTGAGGCCAAAGGAAGGGGAACCAAATCTGATGAGGCCAATATGGTGCTATGAGGATGACCTTGCTCTTCAACCGGTGGGCTTTCTTCAGAAACTGGGGAATGAGAGGGAGAGGTGGAAATGCATAAAGAAGACCCGAGGGCCAATCATGAACTAGAGCGTCCATGGGTGACTGTCCCGGTGGGGGAATCAGGGTGAAGTAGTTGCTGCATTTGTAGTTGGTCGGGGATGCAAAGAGGTCGCAGCAAGGAAGGCCCCAGAGGTGGAAGATCTCTGCCGCTATCAAGGGATTTAGGAACCACTCATGAGGTTGCAGAATGCACCTGCTAAGTCTGTCTGCTATCACGTTGGAACTCTAGGGGAATGTGCATTGCTGGAAGAAAACGGTTGGTAGCCATCGCCCATTGCCATATCCTCATGGCCTCTCGACAAAGAGGGTAAGATTTGGTTCCGCCCTGTTTGTTGATGTACCAGACCACCGCCATGTTGCCTGATTGTGTCGCAATAGTCCCAGATGGCAGCAAGGGATGGAATGCTTGCAGTGCCAGAAGCACCACCCTTAGCTCTAGAACATTTATATGCAGTTGGACCTCCAATTTGGACTAAGTACCTTGGACTGTCTGTCCCTGACATAACCCCCCTATCCCATCAGGGAGGTGTACGTGGTCACTGTAGCCTTAGACTGCTGGGGGGAGAAGGGGCGAGACCATTGTGATGGGTTGTGGGTCATCCACCAATTTAAATCCTATTTGCACCTGTGAGTTACTCGAATCTTGGCTGAAAGAGGATACTGAAAAGGATACCATTGGGTGAGCAGTAGCCATTGTAGCAGCCTCATGTGAAACCTGGCCAGGGGGACAATGCTGATAGAGACTGCCATGGAACCCAACAGCTGTAGGACAGAGTGAGCTGTGGATTTCTCCCTTGAAAGGATTGGGATCAGTTGTTGCTTTATCCTTAGAAGTCTGTGCTCTGGAATGCATGCTCTGCAATTCTTTGTAAACAAGATGACCCCTATGAATTCTGTGGACTGAGATGGGGTGAGATTGGATTTTTTCCAGTTTATGGTTATGCCTAACCTTTCTGCAGTGAGGAGAGAGTATGCCAGGGCTTCTTCCAATAGATGTCTGATGGGGGTGGAGATGAGCCAGTCGTCTAGGTATGGAAACACCTGGAATCCTTGTAGTCGCAAGTGAGCTGTGATGACTGCCATGCACTTTGTGAACACTCTGGGGGCTGTAGAGAGTCCAAAGGGCAGTACTCTGAACTGGTAGTGACTGGCTCCTGCACAGAAGCACAGAAATCTTCTTGATGGCCTGTCCACTTTTATGTGGTAATACGCATCTTAAATATCTATTGAGCACATCCAATCATCTTTTTCCAAAAGCAGGAGGATAGACTGTATTGTGACCATCCGGAATTTTTGTACTCTTACAAACTTGTTCAATACACTGAGATCCAAAATTGGTCTCCAGTCCCCGGTTTTCTTTGGCACCAAAAATAGACTTGAGTAGAATCCGGATCCTATCTGTTCTGGAGGGACTATTTGGATGACTCTTTTTCTTAGCAGCTTTGCTATCTCTAATGCTGCTTCTTTCCTTTGACTGGGAGGAATGTCAGGTAAGTTTGTTGGGGGGGGCAGGACAAAGATTGAAGGGAATATGGTAACCTCTGGTTATTATCCTTTGTACGCAAGAGTCAGTGGTGATGGTTAGCCAGGCAGAATGGTCCAAGGAGAAACAACCCCCAACCACCTCCAGAGGAAAGGAGTTGGGCCGCTCTTCAGGAGCGCTGGTAGGATTGGCCAGGAAAAGAGTCCCTGGAACCCTGGTTACGCGGACTCCCTCTGCCCCAAAAAGGGCATCTTCCCTGTGAGTTTCCCCCATCTGCCTTTTGGGGAGAACTCAGCCTGTGTGTCATGGAAAGGACCCTGAGACTTTTTGTACCATATCTTCCCACTCTTCTGGTTTCTGGAGAAAGCACATTGAGGGGAAGAATAACGGACACCCACGGCAGAAAGGGTCTTACCGTTCTGTTCACATCTGGCCAGTGTGCTTTTAACCTTGGGTCCAAACAATGAAGAGGCTTTGATGGGTGCATTGAGAAAGGAAGCCTTGAAGGGTTCCGTGAAATTACATAAGCACATCCAGGCATGTTGTCTCAAAACAACGCCTGAACTCGCTGCTCTAGCTGCTCCTTCTGATGCGTGAGATATCAAGCGCATGGAGGAGTTTGATATTGATTCAATGGTAGCCAGCTAAGAGGCCACTTTGTCATGGACCTCATCAGACACGGCACCAGTCAAAGTTTCAGAGAGCTCAGAAATTAAATCCCTTTGAAGCCTGGTAAAGTGTGCCATATAATTCAGGGACCTGATTGTAAAAGTCGCTGATGCAAAAGTATATATCTTCCCTATTCTGTACAGAGCCCAGAACTCTTTGTTGGGTGGATGGACAGTCTGGCTTTCTTCTTCCGCCATGTCCTTCTTGGTTGCAGCTGCCACCACTAGAGCATCTACAGGAAGACCTTTGGACCAATGGCGGTCAGAAGCAGGAGGGGACAAAATTTTATCTGGCCTCCAGGGAATGGCCTCAATGCTGTCAGGAGCCTTCCACGCACACTGCATGATGAGCTGGACCAGTTCTTTGGCAGGTGGAGTAACCCAGGAGGTAGGGGGCTGGGCGCGAAAGGCCTGCAGGAACACAGATTCTTCAGAAGTAAGGTTAGAGGGTTGCCAGTTACCTCTCTGTTTAAGGATTTTGAGGATATCACCAAAGGATACCTCAGAGGGTGACCAAGGGGACCCTTCCCCATCATCAAAGTCTGTGTCTTCAGTAAGGTACTCCTCTGTGGAGTCCATGTGCTTCCTCTTGCATGAGCTTTTTCAATGAACTTCCTCAGAGGGAGAAGCTGGAGAAAAAAACACAAAAGGGGTTTCCTGTTGGAGTACATCCTGAGGCCCTTGCGCCCGGTGTCCACTAGGAGTGACTTGTGTAAACTGCAGTCCAGAGGAGGGCATGGAGATTGACAGCATAGTATCAACAGCAGACACCAAAGCCTTCTCTATTAGTTGGAAGGCTGGTCCACCTGAAGAGGGGTGAGTGCCCAGGACAGGGGTCACCCCTCCCCTAAGTGGCTCAGCCTGCTGACTCAGAGTCCCTGGATGGCTGTGAAACACCAAATTGCATACACCACAGCTGACATCTTGGGTCATAGCAAAACTCTCTTGCCACAAAGGCAACTGCAGTTCCTTAGTGAGATCCATAAAGGGAACCATAGAGGGGGAAGACTATGCTATATAAAAGGGCTTCAAAGGCAATGAAGGGGGAGATTAAGTAGGGGTCTTTGGCAAAGGATGATCACCTCCCAAGGAAGGATAGGTCCTGGGGGGGGATACCTCTGGTCAAAAGCACTTGATCCACAAGATGCAACATATCTTGTTCAGAGAGGCTTCTAGTGGATTTCATGGACACGGCTGAGGGAGAGTCAGGTCTATCCAAAGATGGGGCAAGCTCGGTGCCCACCTCACCAGTCTGCACTGAAAACAATGGGGCTGTAAGGGACTGAACTACAGGTGTCTGCACCGAGGAAATCATCGGTGCCGAAGTCATAGTCTGCACCGACAATAAGGTTGGTGCCAAAGTGGTTGTTGGTGCCAAGGCTGTGACAGAAAAAAATCTGTGTCAATAACTGAGTTGTTGGTTCTGGGTAAGGTATCGGAGCTGATGTGGTAACAGTCTGCATCAACTGGATAGTTGGTGCCAGTGGAGAAGTCTGAACTGAGGAGCCCCTCGGTACTGATACGGTAAAGGGTACGCTAGTCTGTGCCAAAATCATAGATGGCACCGATGGTCTCGGTGCCGAAGGTCTAGGCACCAAAAGTGCTGGAGCCGAAAAAGTCAGATCCGAAGTGGAAAGCTTAGCCTTCTTGGGTCTAGGTTGGTGGGAGTCCCCAGCCGGGGACGAAGGAAGAGACTTGGCCTTTGTATGGTCATCATTCTTTTTCTTATTGGATCTTGGAGTGGTTGAAGCCTCCGACTCAGGAATAGCCTCTGAAAAAGGAGATTTAAGTAGCCCCTTCAATAACAATTTATTTTTCCTCTCAATCAATGTCCTGTTAGAGAAGTTCTTACAAATTGCACAGGGCGGGTCAACTGATAAATGAGGCACACCCAAGCAATAGACACACAGAGAATGTGCATCTGAAGTAGGTAATTTATGGCCACAATCTGAACATCTCTTAAATCCTGGACTATCTTTTTTATCTGCCATGATAGGAAAGAAGGAAATCAGAAGGAATACCAGCAATGGTGCAAGAAATACCCGAAGGTAAGGAGAAAAAGTGGTTTACCAATGATGGTAAAGAAGAAAATACCTCACGGTAAATAGGATGAAGGGGACTGAAAAAATTCAAGAAGGGATAGTTGCTAAATGCGATAAGGTAAGAGAAAACAATTTAGTAACTTTCTGAGAGAAAAAGTTGTTTTAGACTAGTATGACAACAAAATATTGTACTTAGCTCAAGAGAAGTAGCCTGACACGACCAAATGGCGATGCAGCAAACAAAATCTGGGGTAACAGGGAGAGGGCAATTCTGGGTAAGAGTTTTAGCTTGAGAGTTTGTAGCTGACGTGAGCTTGGAAGATGGCTGGCTCGGTTCCAAGGTCAGAACTGATACCCACATGGAACGGGGATTAACAATATCAGATAGAATTATATGAAAGAAATCAAGAAAAAAATACAAGAATTGTTATATAAGCAAAGATATTTTTTACAAGGAAAAGGAGAAGCATCAAGTTACTTAAGCAGATCAGTAAAGGAAGATGGTAGTAGAATTAGAAAAATAAAAAATGTAAAGGGAGAAATAGAAAGAACTCAGGAAAAGATTATAAACAGTGTAGTACAATATGTGTAAGAAATGTTTAAAGAAAAAAGGTAATAAAAACATAAAAAGTAAAAGAGCTAACAGAAAAAGAGAATAAAGTATTAGAAGAGGAGATTTCTTTAAATGAGCTAGATAAAGTATTAAGACAAATACACACACACACACACACACACACACACACATATATATATATATATATATATATATATATATATATATATATATATAGAGCTGCAGGCCCAGAGAGAATAGGGTATGAAATGTATCAAAATTTAAGGGACTGAGGGGCAGAGCCTAGATGGCCAACTGAGAGCAGTGGATTTTGAGAGCTCCATAAACTAGTATAATAATATAGGGACATTTTAATATTTTCAAGTTTAAAACACCAGAAATCTATAGATAAACTACTAAACTACATAAATATCAATTTTGGTGGAGATATACAAAAATGTTCCTGTCAAGTAACTTAGAGATTTATTGAGTCACTGAATATGAACAACTCAAGGAATTCTCATCCAGATGCTGCTTTGAAAAAAGAACTGCAATTGATGACATCTACCCTACAGGAGCTATCTTTGAAGATGGATGGCTTTAAAAATGACTTAGAAAACCTCAAATTAAATTCTGAAAAACAGACTGATACTCTAAAGGAACAATTACAGCAACACCATACAAAAATAACAACTATAGAGACTTATCTAAATGACATTGAATGGAGACTCAAAGAGGAAGAATTCCAAAAAGAATTTCTGCTTAAACAGAATACATGGCTGCTTAACAAAATAGATGACTTAGAAAACAGGGAAAGGAGAAACAACATAAGGATTTAAAAAAAAAAAAAAACTGGCAAATTCACTAAAGACTGAATCCACAAAGTTTAATGAAATGCTTTTCGTCCATATACTTCTTTGAACTTCATCAGATACTAACATTTACAAAAATCAAGTTTAAATAGTCATGTTTAACCATGATTAAAATCAGCTGGTCTTCCCATCTTAAAATTTAAAGGGACAGTAGTTAAAATAGCATTGTGAACATAATATGCATTTTCCTGTTCTTTAAAACTGCCTTATTTAACAAGCAAATGAATACATTTATCGCAGCAGCAATATGGTGAAAATCATATATGAAAATTGTGTAAAAATGTAAATCTCCTCATTTATCTAACCTTACATTATAAACATTTTCAAGTAAAAAATTTATAAGTAAAACATAATTTCTATAATGTTGTTACTACAGTATTTCATCTCATTAAGCTTTTCAGTTTTAAACAGCATGTGATAGAACACATGTCGTTCAATCCTGGAAAGTTATAAACATTGAGACAAATTTGCCAGAGCAATTCCAACTTTTCTAATAATAATAAGGTGAATGGACCCCCTCTTAGATTACTGTCCACTTGATCAAGTATCCAGAATTTAAATGCATGTTCTGGATATTGTTCTATATGCTTTGCTAAAGCATTGTCCAGTTTGTGTTTATTAATACAATATATATGTTCGTATATGTGGTCTCATTCTACGCTCGGTTTTAACAACATAAGGATCTTTGGTCTGCCTGAAAACTCTGAAGGTGAAGACATTATTTCATTCTTAACAACCTGGATTCCTGAAGTTTTAGACTTGAAAGAGGGACTTTCATTTGGAATTGAAAGAGCACATAGAGCACTGAGAAAACCTGCTTCTAACTTAACAAATACTCCACCTAGATCCATAGTTATAACATTTCTTTCATTTCTGGACAAGGAACTAATATTAAAATCTGCTTGGAGAAAAATATCCTTAAAATACTATCAAAGCCTGATAAGATTTGAAAATGATTATTCTTCCAGAGTACTAGAACAAAAGAAAAAGTCTGGCTAATAATAAAACTGTTGAAACAAAACACCATTAAAGCACAACTGGCCTTTCCAGCCAAGATAAAAATACTTTTTGCCAATGAGATGAGAACCTTTAATGCCTTAGAAGAAGCTACTATATTCATCAAAACAACAACATAATGTCTATCCCAGAAGAAATGGAATGGCTGGCCCCTACTCTTAAAAGAATAAAAGAAACAAATCCTTGGACTGATGCTAGAAATAAGAAACAAAAAAACTGATTCCAAGATAGCTGTCCCAAAAAAATAACTCTTACAACTACATTTCTCAAAGTATCAACTGATATGGTACATCACTTCTCATCTGTTTTTATTTTAAAAAGGAAGGTTTCTTAAACAACTGAGAAACAGTAATGATTAATTCAGAATGTTCAAAGACTCCAATAAGTATTCACAAAGGTAGGTCAAGATGGGTTGCTATTTACATTATATATAAGCCAAACAAAGCAACATATAATACAAACATAGAAGTTTCTATTCCTCTACTTGAACTCAATGAATACTTATCTTGTTCATTTTTCATTGATTTTACTTATAATAATTTAAGTAATTAATTAACTAATTCAACTAGGTACCATTCATCAGAGTTCAGACTCAAATGTAACAAATTAACATCATATGTAATAGCAGTAACAGTAGAGTATTTTGAAAAAAATGGTGTCATGGAGATTAATGCCTTCTTCAGTTAAAGTATGATTTAGAAATGTCTTGTATATCCTGGTTAAATAATAGCAGCAAGCTCGTAGTACAAATGTCATCATTATTCTGTCTAAATATAGTTAATATCAATTATGGCAGGTATCACAGCTTCACGTGCTGTTTGATCAATCCTGATATGGTATGCATGGATGCAGCTGTGTCTGGCAGCCAGTACAACCGTCATTATTATTCTGTCTAAACATAGATAATATCAATTATGGCAGGTATTATAGCTTTGAGTGCTGTTTGATTAAGCCTGACATGGTGTGTGTGGATGCAGCTGTGTCTGACAGCTGTTGTATGTTGCCATTTTCATCTCCAGGAAGCTGTGGGTTGTGGCTTGTGATCAGTATTTACTGATGCTTGTGTATTAGGAAGAAACATTTGGTGTTTTAGCCTGGATCCAGGGGAAGGGGGTGGATAAAACTGTGATTTGGGATATTTTGGAAGACAATAGTTTGTTTATACATCTGCTGAGTGAGAGGTGGGAAGGCTGGAAGAATGTGTTATCTCTTGTTGTAGTGGCTTGTCGGGATTTTTTTTTTTTGTATCTGTTTGCTCTCCATTCTTTTCCTGGCTGCTGCCTTGCTGAAAGGGAGGGAATTTAGGCTTGAAGTTGCAGTGAAGTGAAGCTTTGCTTCTGGTGCATCGTGAGCCTCTGGTATGCAGTACACAAACACACTAACAGAAACAGACACTCCCAGGTTGCTATGGTAATGGACAGAGAATGACGATAATGCTTATAGGCTCTGAGGAGCCTCAGAGATGATTCACAGCAATGAAGTTTATGGTTAAAAAAAAAAAAAAAAAAAATATATATATATATATATATATATATATATATAGATATATATATATGTGTAAAATAAAAGGGCTGTTTTAAACCACATGTACACATATTGATGGTCTCCCAACACTTTGTTTAGCTCATTAAGTTGATTCTTGATAAAAAATATTAATAAGCGCAATTTTATATTTAAAATGTATTTTGCTCCAAACACATTAAGGACTTACATAAGAGTGAAAGTCTGAGTTATTGTGAAAGACTAAGAGCACTTGATCTTGTGCAGTACCCTTTGCAGTGGTCTGGGAGGTGAGCTTGCTTGGAGGTGTTGGGCATATGGGGATAGTTGATTCTAGGGGTGTTTGGGGTTGCTGGTAAGTACTAGAGAGTCATCGGATTTCCTTCATGGAAATATCTGAAGGAATGGAAGGTGTGTTGAGTGGCCATTGCATGAAACAGGCTGGCAAAATGGAACAGGACAAATATGGATATTTTAAGAACAGCCTGGAAACACACCACATGAACTAGTGAATTGTATTCTGGCAAAACTGGATAGGCATTGTTGCCCATGCTTGAAGTACTGATATGTATGTATGTAGGGCTAGAAATATGCTTATAACAAATAAGAAACTAGAAGGATCTCATAATTTAAAGTTTATGTACTGTATAAACATGCTCGGAAGGAGCTAATAATAATAATAATAATAAGAATAAGCATTAAAGCTTGTATTCTGTCAAATAACTAACCAACAGCCAAAAAAAAAAAAAATGCACACAATAGTTATGTAATGTATCATTTTAGTAAATCTAGACATAAAATATATAATCATCATATGGGATGAAGCAGTTTGCTGAATTTAGACAGGTTTTAAAGCATGGGCTTGTGTATAATAACACTACTGTTTTAACTTGTCATAAATAACATACACTACATTGAGCATCAAGGGGAAGCATGATGATTTTCTTATATAAGTAAATATGCATAACAAGTCATGTAATTGCTTTAACTTGAATTGTAGCTTTTGTAACCCATCTTGACCATATATAACATTTAAGTGGTTACCAAGGTAACTACTGCTTTATACATGGCATCAAACTGGCAAAGTTGTTCAAGAGAAACAATAGAAGCCTGAACTTGAAATGCCACAGAATGTAACAATCATATTCTGAACAAATAGTATTAAATTGATAATAGACAGTTTAATAACATGGGCTTGTGTATAATAACACTACTGTTTTAACTTGTCATAAATGACATACACTATATTGAACATCAAGGGGAAGCATGATGATTTTCCTCATATAAGTATATATGCACAACAAGTCATGTAATTGCTTTAACTTCAATTGTAGCTTTTGTAACCCATCTTGACCATATATAATACTTAAGTGGTTACCAAGGTAACTAATGCTTTATACATGGCATCAAACTGACAATGTTGTTCAAGAGAAACAATAGAAGCCTGAACTTGAAATGCCACAGAATGTAACAATCATATTCTGAACAAACAGTATTAAATTGAAAATAGACAGTCAGTTTAATAACATGGGCTTGTGTATAATGACACTACTATTTTAACTTGTCATAAATGACATACACTATATTGAACATCAAGGGGAAGCATGATGATTTTCCTCATATAAGCAAATGTGCATAACAAGTCATATAATTGCTTTAATTTGAATTGTGGTTTTGTAACCCATATTGACCATACATAATACTTAAGCTGTTACCAAGGTAACTAGTGTTTTATACATGACATCAAACTGACAAAGCTGTTCAAGGGAAACAATAGAAGCCTAAACTAGGAATGTCACAGAATGTAACAATCACATTCTGAACAAGTCATATTAAATTGACAATAATCACTCAGTTTAACCTTTGCTGATTATACAAAATAGAATGTTACCATTTAAATCTAAAAACTTTCAGTATATGGCATAAAATGGCAATTTATAAATATGGAAAGGGGATTTGTAATCATTAATCACAATAGTTGATTTTTTTTTTGTTTTTAACCTATAATTTCACTCATTTTATAATAAGAAATGATAGATATGAAAATCCGGTATCTGTGTATTATCGCAACCACTTTTCCAACCGGCGATAATTCCTTATGTTTTCAGGAAAATATTTCTGTTAATCTTAAAAGGGTTGTTGAACTACCCATTATTAGTATGTTACATTGTGTATGACCTAGGAAGAGTAGAAACAGTCACATTTTCTATTTGTGTTGTGACAGTGGATTGAACACATTAGTCCCTTGGATGCAAGGTATGTAAAACCTCGCACAAACCTCTCCAGACCTGCATCCACTGCAGTCTGTCCAAGTATGCCTGTTTCACTACTGACCATTACTAACCTGCAGTATGCAAAAATAAAAACATTGTAGTATGTTAACAAATGAACAGCACATCTACTTTTGTTTAAATTGGCACATTGTAAAAACGCATACTACTTTACCGTCTTAACCTGTACACAGTGATAATGGCATCCTGATGCAGTAGTACAATGAGCGACAGGTATATAAACACAATGGTTTCTGTGCCTCTCAACCACTTATTGCAAGCGCTTTATAAGAATGACACACGTGGTCAACATGCCTCTTAACTTCCCATCTTTTCACAGAATGTCCATATGTTTGCATTATAACTTGCTTGTTCTGTTATCTTCATAACATTTGTGGATTCCTTGCAAGACGTAGGATAGTCCAATACTAGGTATTATCGCAATCAGTTTCAGACAAGAGAAACAGCTGTACGTCTTGGAAAAGAGCCGTTTCTCATGTTGGAAAAGTGGTTGCGATAATATGTAAGTACCAAAAATCCTTATGTGTAGGAAATGGGGGAAGAGGGATGAACTGATAATTAAAATGCACTAACTTTCATCAATGTTCACATAAAACAAACATGATGCTTTAAGTAAGTTAGCAACAAACAAAGTGATTACTTAAATGCTGGCAAACAATGAAATATAACTTCTGATATATCCAGTAAAATACATTGTATTATAAACATTAGGTATAAATATTATTACCATCTATTTATATTAAGTAATACGTTTTGAAAGACTTCATCAATAAGGGTGAATATGTTAAATAACTGTGTGCTATAATCTTTTACTAGGGTTTTATATCTGATACATCCTACTTTACTATGATTGAATTGCTTGTCATCTAGCTTTCATGTAAATATTGCTTATACAATAAGTAGGCATTTATATTGTAGTAGAATTCTGTCTAATCTACAATAGTACTATATCTGTTCAAAATAATGTAATACAAATATTCTCTATATGATAATTCAATTTATGGAGCTCAGATGTTCTGGATTGTCAAGGTATGAGTGATAATCTGATGGACTTAGGTTTATCCATCAGATTAGGAATGATTTTCATTCCATGGCTAGTGAGGATATTAGTTTTGTTAACATTTATTAATTTAAATTTATTTCACAAAAACATTTTTAGTATACCTGACCAAAACATTACTTTATTGGTAAACACTCAATGTATAAAACTGATAATTTCCTTCAAAAGCTCAAACATATAATTTATAGTTATCGGAGGAAAATGTTTAACCATCACAATAAAACAAAAAATACATGGCCCAAATAACCTAAGATGGATTTAAACAATCCTAGCAAGAAATCAAATCTACTGAAATATTTAAAACTGAACAAAGCACAAATTGTCTTCCTGCAAGAAACTCATTTCAAAACAAATGACAATTACAAATGGAATCCTAAGGAATATATGATATTGGCACAATCCACTTATAAGACAAAGACAAAATGAGTAACAATTTTATGGAAAACAAATGTGATTAACCCTGAAATCATTTATAAGTATGAAGATAAAAAAGGCCTTATGACATTAGTAATAAATATAATAACAGAATATGAACCCTAGCCAATCTATACTAGTTCTCAGGCATTGGAACAGGAACGGTTAAAAAACACTTGGATTTCATTTCCAATAATTATAAAGGCAAATTAATATTAGGAGGAGATTTTAACTGTATATTTGATATTTCTGAAGCTACAAATAAAGACCGTTGTGTACATCTGCTGTATCAAAAGCTTTAAACAAGTGGGTAGAATCATTTCATCTTGTAGATACTTTCAAATTTAAATCTTTGTTGTTTTCCATCAAGATCACAGATTTGGTACCCAAACTAGAATAGATAAAATATTTGCTGCCCATGACTTACACTTTAAAATCATTAATTTCTCAATCACCCCCTGCCCCTTTTTAGACCATAATTCATTGATACTAAAACTTCAAAATGGGTACAAACCATTAATCTTTAACTCCAGAATTCCAGCATATATAACTAAAATTAAAGAGTTCAAACCTTAGTTATTATCTGAATTACAGTTCTTCTTAGATATTAATTACACCACAGAGATAAATAAAATAATGGTATGGGATTCATTAAAAGCTTAAATATATGGTAAAACCCTAACTTGGTATAAAAAAATCAGAGAGTGGGATTCTGAATTATTAGATCTACAATCCAAACTTTTGTCAGTAAAAGCAGAAAAAAAAACAAAATCATTTGGAGATGAAAAAGAAAGTAGAAGTATTAAACAATAAATACAATGAAATTCTAACAAAGAAAACTAGTTTAGCTTTAGAAAAACTAAACATTAATACCTTGGCTACTTCTCCCAAATATCTACATAATTTATCCACAAGAATCAAAATACAATCAAAAGCTAATAACATTAAAAATATCTTCCATGAAAAGAAAGGGAAAAATATTCTCGGATATAGGTGACATTTTTGATGCCTATAGAAATAACTATATGGAACATTTCCAAAAATAAAATATACATATAGATCAATTAAATATAGATGAAAAATGTTCTAATATAAAAAAACTGAAAAATTAAAAATAGATCTGCCAGCACCCATATCCTACAAAGAAATTACAGATACAATAAAAGAGGGTAAAAATAATAAAGCTCCAGGTATAGATCGCATAAATTTGAAAATATATAAACTTTTTCTTTCAAAGATACTATCCCTCTTCCATAAAACTCTATTAGAAATTCACTCACAAGCTTTAATACTACCCTCTTGGAGATATTTCTTAATCACACTAATCCTAAAGAAAAACAAATCCTCAAACCTCTGTACCTCATATAGACCTATATCATTATTAAATAATGACTATAATATATTTATGACAATATTAAGTAACAGAATGAAAATACCACTATCCAAAACAATAAATAATGATCAAACTGGATTTATATATCATAGACACACACATGACAATATTATAAAGATAATTTCTCTTATAGATTATGTTAATAAAGAAAATAAAGAAGCACTCATAATTGGCTTAGATATAGAAAAAGCCTTTAATTCCCTAAATTGGGACTATTTTTTTCAAAATCCTAATGCTATTTGAATTTCCTGCATCCTTTGTTCATCTCCTAAAGACTATATATATATATATATATATATATATATATATATATATATATATATATATTTATACACACACACACACACACACACACATATATATATATATATATATATATATATATATATATATATATATATATATATATATATATACATGCAAATAATTTAGCGTATGTCAAGTTAGGTCCTTTTACCTCTGAATCTATACATAAAACAAAAAGCACTAAACAAGGATGTCCATTGTCACTGATTCTATTTGCTCTGGCTATTGAAATATTGGCAGATTCAATTCGTAACAATATAAAAAACAAATTAATAGATGTTTATGAACAATACAATTCTAAAGTAATGCTATTTGCTGATGACACATTACTAACATTATCTAATACAAAAGAGACATTAGAAGAATTAGATATATTAATTGATAAATTTCAAATGACTTCAGGACTCCATTTTAATAAATCAAAATTAAAATTTTTATGTTTAAATATAAAAAAGAACTGCAGACTAAGGGGAAATCACATCATAGGGAAACAAGAATCGACCTTAAAATATATAGGAATTGAGTTATGCAAGGATAATAATGAATTAGTCTAAAAAAAACTACAATAATATGAACACAATTAAAATCTCTGTGGAAAAATGGAACAAAATAATATTAACATTTGAAGATAGACTACAGTTAATAAAAATGTTTTTACTGCCCAAGATCCTATATATAGCCTTGACAATACATCTGTTACCAGAAAGGAATATACTTAAAGAAATAAATTCATGCCTAATAAAATTTTGATGGTTTCCCAAAAGAAACAGAATAGCTTTAATACACCATCAGACTATGTAAACAGGGAGGATTAAACTTTCGTGATATAGAAACATATATAAAAGCATCAATATCTAAAACAATCTCAGACTGAATAAACCCAAATTACTCTGCAAATTGGAAAGAATTACTAACTGAAATATTAATAAATGAATTTGATTTACAAAAAAAATTTCAAATAACAGATAAAAACAAATTGTCACGGCGCATATTATGTATTAGTATGCAATATAACATAACTAAACCCGCTAAAACTCGTATGATTAATTATTACATTGACTCATTTAGGAAAATTATTAATGCAAATATAGATTTAAAAATCTGGTTTGATCTTTTAACACCATTTATAGTCACAAAGAACTTTCCACAAAAAATATATAGAGAAATTATTAATTCCCAGGAACATAACAGATTTATTTGTTGGCTCCAATATATCAAAGAACTAAAAGTTTTAGATATGCAAGTAATAAAAACAACATACAAAATTCCACACCAGGACTGGTTAACTTTACAGAGTATTCTGTCATATTCACAAGATTTAAGTAGAATAATTAACAATTCTTCATTTAAAGAAATACCTAAATTTACGAAATACATATATGAAATCATATATAATGACTTTGACTTGGGAAACAGTATTTCAAAATTTTACAAAATATTGATAAACTATAAAACAACACCCAAAACCTCATATTGGAAATATATAACAAAATGACAGTCAATACAGTTAACTGAAGATATTAAAACAAATATCTTATTAGCAATAAAATATGCATCCTTTACACAATACTGGAAAGTTTTTAATTGAAAATGCTTGCACAGAGCATTTTTAACCCAAGACAGAATCAGTAAAATTAGTTCTTCCATAAAAGGAATACGTTGGAGATGTGAGCAAATACACAATGCAAATTGGAACCACATTTTCTTTGACTGTTTTAAAATTAAGCCATTTTGGAATAGTATTAATAACTTTCTACAAGCTTTATTTAATGAATCATTTTATTTAAGTAAAATTCTTGTATTATTAATTGTGAACAAAGGTCCTCATTTGAATAGGTCAAACATGTATTTAGTATGGACTATACTTGCAATTTCAAGGAAGTGTATAACAAGAAGATGGAATACAAACACAATACCAACTCTGGAAGACTTCTACAGCCTGTTGAAGACCACAGCATTATTGGAAATTAAAATTGAAGAACTAAGAATTTATTCAAAGCCATTTACCAACAATCCTTGGGGAAAAGTCTTATCGTTGATTGACACTATACAATAATTGATCTGACACTCTGGTAATGGATTGGACATACTTATAAAGTAACTGCATACATTAAGATCTGTTATAGTGTCAGGCTAATGTAAATACTGTACAGAGTTATTTAAAATGTTATGTATAAATACTATGGAATTCATTCAAATGTATTTGAAAAAAAAAAATTTGAGGAAACTTTAAGGAATTGCCAAAAACATATTTTTGTAGAGATTGTAAATGAATGACTAAATGAAAGTTTTATGTATAATGAATTATCATAAGATTATAGGACCATAGGAGATTCTAGGCTATCAACCTAGGAGTCATTTTAAGCCTAGCCATTTCATCCCAATGTAATACCATAGAAATGCTAGTCAGTGCCCAGGATTGCATTTAGTGATGGTTGCCCATGTCCATGAGGGTTGTGGGCTCTATCCCCTGTAAGAATTTACAGTGCCCCAGACATTCATTCAGGTTTCTTGAACAGTATCATAGATGTGCTCTATTTCACATGAATTGGTAGCCTGTTCCAAAGATGTGGCAATCGCTGTGAGATAAATCTGTCCCTTCAGCATATCCTATTTAAGTTGCAGGCTATACTTAGATCCCTGGAACATGTAGCCATAGTCCCATTTAATTTGTGGATATGCAGCAAGTTTATTAGGTTTGGGTCTTGGATTGCTCTGTAGTCCAGCCATAAGTCTCCCCTAAGAAGTGTATACAATACTGAGTATAGTGACAGGGACTTTAGTCGTTCTGTGTAAGGCACATGGTGGAACCCCTTGATCTTCTCTGTTAGAAGCCGCTGAGGTCTTTCTAATTGCTGCAGGTGCTTAGTATGGTACATGCCAAATGGGGTGTTATACTCAATCATGGGCTGGATAAGTGCCGAGTATGGAGGGGGGGGTTATACCTTCTTTTGCTCTCGAGGTGATGCCTTTACTAATCAAGTGTGCTATATTGAAAGCTTTCTTTACTACAGAAGACAGATGGTGGTCAAAGCTAAGGTTACAGTGAACTTGTGATCCCAGGTCGCTTACCACTTCATGTGTACTTAGGGTATTGTTGTTGATTTGATAGTGTGTGAAGAGACATTGTGCTGGAGGGAATGATGATGCATTTCTTTGCATTCAGTTTGAGACTGTAAATAATACACCAGTTGTTGGTCATGTGAGACCCTCCTGAAGTATACTGAGATAATTTGGGGATTCAATGATTGCACCTAGTTTGCAGTTGTCTGCAAACTTGGTCAACCACAACCCCTTAGTTTTGACTTGAACTTCTAAGAAGTATATGCCAAATAGTAGGGTTTCCAGCATTAATTCCTGTGGTACCCCACTGGTAAGAGGGTTGCTGGTTGATGTGGAGTCACCCACATTGATAGTGTGTGTCTAGTTTGTGAGCCAGTTGGCAACCCATCTTACAACAAAGGGGTTTACATTCAGTTTACTAAGTTTATCAGTAATGCCTGAATGTGGGATTGTGTCAGAAGCCTTTGCCAGGTCGAAGTACGGTGTGTGCACAGATTTGCCCTCATCAATGATCTTGATCACATTTTCAAAGAAATCCACCAGATTTAACAGGCAGGATCTACCCTTCATGAAGCCACATTGGGTAGGATTCAGGGTTTGGAGGTCACTTATGACTTTATTTATGAGGTCCATAATAATATGTTCCCTAGTCCCTGGTCAGGCTTATGGGTCTGTTATTCCCTGGGTCTGTTACTAGACCACCTTTGTGGAGGGGAATAACTGTTATTGTTCTCCATTCTGCAGGAACAAAGTCTGTGGTTAGGCTATGATTTAATAGGGTACTTAGTGGTGATGCTAGTTCATGTTTTAGCCTGTTTAGAAGACAGACTGGGATGTCATCTGGTCCCATAGAGGCTGTGTTTTTTTGCCTTGGATAAGGCTTTGAGGATCTGCTCTTGAGATATGTAGGGTGGGATGGGAGTTTGGGGGAAGGTTTGTTGTAAGTTAGGAGGGGATAAGGGAGTAAAAGTTTTGCCAAACCTATCCACTAGCAGGTTTGCTATCTTTGTGAGGTCAGTGTGTGTGATACCATTGGCCACTAGTTTTGTACATGCTTGAGTCCTACCCTTTAGCTTATGTACCTAGCTGTAAAAGGCCCTATGGTTATCCTTGGCTGTACTTGCTAAGTTTCACTCAAAGAAGCCCTTGGAGGATTTGACAAGTTGTCTTATTTGCCTGTTGAGTCTGAGGAGAGTGCTTTTCCATTGTTGGGGGCCTTGCCTTTGTTTTCTTGGACAGCAGCTTTTTGCATTTATTGTAAAGTTTGTTGATGCTGGTTGTCCCCAGTGCCAGATTGTTTTTATTTGGGACTCTGTCTTTGATTCTTTCTGGTACAACTGAGTTTATACACTTACACAAGTAATTGTACAGGGCTTTAGTGTAAGCTTCAGTGTAATTACCACTTCCAGCTTGGAGTGGGGCTTGGGATGCATTTATACCTTCACCTAGAAGGATATGGTTTGCCTTGGTGAAGTTTTTTAGTCTGATTTCACCCATTGTGAGTTCTGGTGTTAGTGCCATCTCAAAGGTGACTTATTTATGGTCAGTTTTAACTAATGAGGGTCCGACAGTTGTAACAGTGCATCTGTTTGACATGTTGCTGAGGACCAGATCCAGAATGTTTGTCTTCTTGTCAGAGTATAGACAATTTGTCCCAGGGTATTTGAGTTAACAAAGTCAAGGAACTTTTTGACTAGCGAGTTAGGGCTGGTGCAGGTTTCCCAGTTGATGGTGGGATAATTGAAATCCCCCATAACCAGTATGACTGGTAAAATTTGGATTGTCTCCAGTTTGGTCATATAGGCTACTTGGGCATCATAACCCATGGAGGGGGATCTATAACTGGCTATGACTTGAATGCAGGGTCTTCCCATTGTAACCTGGACCTGGAGTAACTCTGTGGAGTGGAGTTGTCCAGTATAACTAGATGTGAGGTGAATTTATCTCTAATATAGGTTATGATACAGCCTCCTTTGGTTTTCACATGTTCATTTTGTGGTCTAAAGGTGTGGAAGGCACTATAGCCTTGGAAGGCCGGAATACTGTCTGAGGCCTTGAACTAAGTTTCTCTGACTACACAGACATCTACATCTTCTAATGACAGAAGTGCTTCCAGGGAGTGCAGTTTTTGGTTTAAGCTCCTAGCATTTAGTGGCATGACCCTTATTTTGTTCTGATTGGTAATTTCATGTTGGTAATGTTGTTTATGAGACCTTGCCTAAAAAGGTTCTCTGGGGGAGACAAGAGCCTTTGCCAGCAGCCAAAAGCCTAGAGGTGCCAGGTGCAAAACATCTCTGGTAAGGCAGTGAGGTTTGTCCATCATGGCTTTCCAGGCTGACAGGAACTGGATCCCCTTTGAATGACACTTAAAACTGTGCCAACTGTTGAAATTAATATTTTTTGTTTATACTGTGGCATCATTCTAGTTGAGGGTAGTATGCTGCTCAATGTTATGGACATACCTACCTGGGCACATACTCAGAGACCTCAAAGATGTCTATCTTCATATAGTCCAGTGAGGTACAGCTCAAGTCATTCACACCAACATGAACTAAGACACAGTTAAAATGGTACTTGTTGCTGAGAGACCTGATTGCATGTGAGATCTGATGAATTCTGGCACCAGACAGGCAGTTGACTGTGACTTTCTCCTTGTGTAACCTGGTGAGTGAGACATCCATGTGTCTCACTATTGGGTCTCCAATGACAAGAACATTTGGTTTCTGAGTGTTACACCTTACTGGCTTGGTGGGTGAGACACTGATGTTGCTATATGTCAAGGGTGCTGTGGGGACTGTGTTAGTTGTAGCTGTCTTCTGTAGTGGAGGACTCTGGTGTTTTGGTAAGTCTTTTGAGTGAACCTCCATATGCGTGGATTTACATGTTTGATGCATACTATGTGTGTGAGTAGTGGTATTATGAGCTTATGTAGTGGTGAGTGAGTTGGCAACCATCTCCATGTTACTGTTTTGCTTGAGAGAGAACATGGATTCTAGATTCTTGGTGTAAATACATCTCTTTCAATCAGTGTTGGCATGTGTTATCACTAGACGGTTGTCTGTGTACATGAGGCAATTGCTACACTGCCTCAAGAGACCCAAGTAACAAGGTTGTCAGGAGACCAAGGGTAGTTCGACTGTCCATAATGCTAGGTTGAAGATTGTTGTCACAAGGGTGGCTATTCAGAATTGATCATGGAGGAGCTCAGTGGATAGATATTTTGCCGAGGTTTTAGGGAAAATTTATTAAATTTAACTGTCCAGTTTGGCTCATAACTGCGCGGCAGTGAGCGGTGCTGTGCAATGCACAAACAAAGGTAAAACCTTGAAAATATTTAAAAAGATTCAAAAGGACCAATAAGAATGCTTATTCCAAGCTCTAGACATGCCTCCCTTTACCAGACAGGTCCCAATCAGCACAATACTCTCACAAAAGTGCAGATAGACCCCTTCCAATCCAACATGGCCCGGAAATCATGCTCAAAATAAACAAACCACTGCAAACAGATCCAGAAGCTGCAAGCCTGTATCTGGACTATGCTACAGCTACTAGCTACCCTAGTTTCAGCAGGACACACTAGAGAATGTTTAAAACAGCAGAAAGTAGCAGTGAGACACTAAAAAAGTTTAAAACAGCAAAAAATCAGCAAGGGGTTCTAAGAATGTTTTAAACAGTTAACAGCTCAGTTATTTAAACACTGCTTGTTGGGAATACCCGAGCAAGCAGAACAGATAGCTTAAAAATAGTAAAACATACCTATAAATAGTTAACAAACAAAGAAACTAACAAAAAGCTTTGCAAGCAGCGAAAACAGCAATAAAATTTGATGAAACAGGTGCAATAAAGCAGACAATTGCAGTACAACAGTGTAGTTTAGTATACAGTAAATACAGTATGACAGTATGCAGCAGGCAACAAAAAGGGCAGTAAATGGTATAAATAAGCAAAAAAAGAACAGGCAACTTATGTTTTTTGGAAGCTCAGAGGCCTCTAGTCATCTGGTATTTCATCTCAGAGTTGTGGCTGGTAGCCAAACTCATTTCAGCTCAGTACAAACAAGCAGAAACCTGCTGAAATGCAGGGTCTAAATCCCAAAAGCGAAAAACTTGAAAAAAAATTAAAAAGATAAAAAAGGATCAATGAGGATGTTTATTCCAAGTCCTACACCAGACTCCCTTTACCAGAAAGGTCCCAATCAGCAAAATACTCTTACAAAAGTGCAGATAGGCCCTTTCCAATCCAAGATGGCCTGGAAAATGTGCTCAGAACAAACAAACCACTGCAAACAGTTCCAGAAGCAGCAAGCCTGTGTCTGGACTATGCTACAGCTACTAGCTACCCTGGTATTAGTGGGAAACACCAGAGAATGTTTAAAACAGCAGAAAATAGCACTGAGATGCTAAAAAATATTTAAATCACCAGAAAATCAGCAAGGAGGCTCTAAATAATGTTTTAAACAGTTAACAGATCAGTTACTTAAAAACTGCTTGGCAGGAAAACCAGAACAAGCAGAACAGATAGCTTAAAAACAGTGAAAAATACCAGTAAATACTTAACAAACAGTGAAACTAACAAAAAAGTTTTGTAAGCATTGTAAACAGCAATAGCATTCAATTTAAAAGGCACAATAAAGCAGACAGTCAAGTGTGTAGTAGAATACTTAAATTCATATGGAAGAAGGAAGATAAAAGAGAATTAAAAAAAATGGAGACCAAAAATATCTTGATTATAAGATTTTTATGAAAACAATACAAAAGAGATTTGAAACTAAAATGGAAAATATTATGGAAGATAGTATATATAGTGTAAAGGGGAAGGATTGTCAAAAATTATTAATGATAGAGAAATTATGGATGATATTATGAATAGAAAATAAAAAGTAAAAATCATGATAGAGAGATCTTAATAAGACATTTGTCACAATTGGACCTGAAATCTTATGGGTAATGATGAAAGAATACAAGTGAGAAAGTTTAGGAAATGATGTATGTCTATAGTAATAGCAAAGTAAAAATAAATGTAAATGGCTGGTTAAACCAAGAGGTAGATATGAAAAGTGATATAAGTCAGGGATGTCCAATGAGATGTGTGTTTTTTGTATTAGTTATAAATGTAATAGTATGTGAAATAAATTACAAGATGAAGGAGGTGGGGTATATAACATCTGTTAACTATATACAGATGACATAATAATTGCAAAAAAAAAACCCAACAAAATTTGGATAAAAGAAGCAATTTACATAAATGACTGAGTAGAGATGATAAGGATGGCTTTAAATAAAGAGAAAATTAAAGGTTTAGGTGATGTAGTAAAGATCGGGGGTATGCATTTTGCAAGGAATGAAATTTCTGTGATGGGTATAATGACTGGGAATAAAGTTGTAAGTAGAATTCAATGGGGAAAAAGAAGAAATAAAGCAAATGTCTTTTCTGGAGAACATATCAATTATCATTCAGAAAAAATGGCTTATTTTATAAATTTAGTACTGATGGGAATAAATAGCATACTTAGCAAGTGTATTTATGTTGCAAGTAGCATGTGAAAAGGAATTGTTGCATATAATTTTCTCATTTATATGGGGTTCTAGATTAAACCCTGAAAAAGAGGACTTCTGTATCTAAATAAAGATGGAGGAGGTATAGATTTAATTAACTCAGTGTTATATGCTGCTTCATTAAATTTGTAGAAAATGTTAAAGTGGATAAATGAAAAAATTGAGAGACAAGTAGTAAAATTGTATAAATATAAGTGTAATAAAGTATGGGGCATGGTAAAAAAGAGTAAAAGAGAAAAAAAAGAGTGCATAAACGAAGAAATAAAATGTTACCAAGAAAAATATTTTTGTTGAAAATAATTGATGATATAGAAAAAAATAGAAAAATATGGCATAATAATGTAATGATAAAACATTACTTTGTAAAACCATGGGAAAATCTAACAGATGAAAAAAATTAAAGTTAAAAAATAAAAAAACAAATGATGTAATCAGAAAGTAGAATGTCAAGATTTTTTTATGGAAACTAGTAATAGATAAATTGCCAGTAAAAGGAAATGTGCCATATTAAAAAAAGGGATAGAGTATATTTATATTGTCAAGAAGACACTGCAGAACATGTGTTTTTAAATATAAAAGAATAACAAATCTATGGGGAAAACTACAGAAAGATTATTTCAAAGATATAAAAGAAACGGATAAAATAAACATGAATGCGATTAAATATGGATATTATAAGAACGGAAGTAAAGAATATGTTAAAAGAACAGCTAAAACATTCCCCCAGATTTATGAAACCCTTTATAGCATGCAGGATTAGTTTAAGAGCTATTTTCTGCAATATGGCTGACGTGCAATCCAGGAACGAGCTCCTGGGATGTGCACGTGAGCTCTTAGGCTAATCCTGCATGGACCGAGCTCCTGTGTGCAAATTACCCACATTTGCAGGTGAAAACCATGCAAATGAGGGTAATATGTGATCCAGGAAGCTGGCAGCTGTCCATACAGGATGAGTGCAGTGTGCAGAAGTGTACTCGGTTAGTAACCGAGTACAGTTCTGCAATCTACAAAATGGAGCTATGACAGCTCCAAATAAAGGCTGCATATCATTGAGGAAGCATGCCAATGTCCAAGTAGATGGCCATTGGCATTGCAATCTGTAAAAGAAAAAAAATAAACAACTTTCAATTTTCTTTTCGTTGAGCTTGCCTGGTTAAGCATAAGGCAATGACGCTCAAACGGGATCGGGGGAAAATAATAAAATAAACCTAAAATAAGCATGCTAACTAAAATTAGTATTCTGCCATGCAAGTCAAAGGCTGGCAGAAGACAACCTGGCCAGTGAGTAATGGTTGCTAGGGGGGGAGTCTCAGTGTGGGACATGTAACTATGTATTAGCAGGCAATCCTATGCAGATGAAGGAAGGGTTAGTGAATCCCAGATTTTTCCAGGGTCTGAGGCAGGTCTCAAGAGTGTAAGAGTATAAATATCTGGGTTCAAGACTAGAATATAGGTGACATCATGGGGCTGTGTGTCAGGCATACTGTAAGTGGATTGGAGTGGATTGGAGACCTGTGGCTCGAGATTGCTCCTAGCTTAGCACAGCTATGCTAGGGGTGTGTATAAACCTGCCTAGCACTCTTTACAAAGTGTAAGTGTGCGCTGCGCACTGGGTTGTACAGGAAGAAAAAGGATGTTAAACCAGGAAAAAGCAGCTCTGTGCACATTTGAGCACTCTGTTTGCATGGCTCACACACGGACTTAAACAGGGAGGCAATGGGAAGGGAAAACAACAGTAGGAAGGTAATCAAGGAGAACTAGCTTAGCTGACAGGTGAAATGTATCAGAATCAGCCAATTACACAGCCAGCAGCCCAGCCCAGCCCAGCACACCACTATAAACTATGCAAACACCTTTCACCCTTGCTTTTCCCAGAAACTCTGCACCACCAATGTATACAGATGGGGAAATTTTACAAAACGAAAGCAAGAGAAAAAATGTTAGGGGCTGCTTTTGCTATCATAAACCAGCATGTGCAAGAGGCTGAGGGTGGTGAGGATGTGAATGCTGCTGAACAACCCACAGTGAGGAGACGGAGAAGAGTGTACAGACCCAGGGTAACCTATCAAGGGCTACATGAGCTGGAGATAGTGGAGCGCTATAGGGTGGACAGGGACCTCCTACAGCATATTGTTGAGCTGTGCCAGCCATGCCTGACACACAGAACCAACAGAGGGGAACACATCCCAGTGGATACCAAGGTATGTGTAGGCCTAAGAATACTAGCTGCAGGTACCTTCCAAAGGCCAACTGGGGATATGATGGGGATCTCACAGGCATCAGCATCCAGGGTACTCCACCAATTCCTGGATGCCATGTCAGCACATATCGGTGAGCATGTATATTTCTCCATCACCCGTGAGGTGTTGGCCAGCAATATGTGTCCCTTCCACCAAATAGTAAAATACCCTGAGATAGTGGGTGCAACAGACTGCACACACATATGCATTAAAACACCACCAAGTGAGCGGGGTAGGGTCTACATCAACCACAAGAGCTTTCCCTCCATCAACTGTCAGGTTGTGTGTGATGTCCAGGGCATAATAATGAATGTGTGTGCTGGCTGCCCTGGAAGCTACCATAATTCCCACATCTGGCATCTGACGCAGCTGTACCAGACATTTGCCAATGGGGACATCCCACATGGTCACCTAGCGTGGGATCCTGGATACACACTGGAGCCATGGCTGATGACACCCATCAGAATGCACACACACCTGAACAAGAACTCCATAATGAGGCACACGCACAAACACGGATCATAATAGAGCGTGTGTTTGGGATGCTCAAGTCATGGTTCTGGTGCCTGGACAAATCCAGTGGAGCCTTGCAGTACTCACCAACTACATGTACCCAAATTGTCCTTGTATGTGCCATGCTACACAATATGATCCTGTGGAAACAGCTGCAGCAGGAATAGCATGGGACAGGGCCACACAGGCCCCCACCAGTGCCAAGGTCTGCACAGGTGCAGAGTGACTCAGAGGAGGAACAACCAGAGCCTGCCCCTGTAAGCAGAAGGAGGTGTGTCCAGTATGCCCTGGCCTTGGCAAACAGGCAACGCATAGCACATGCACTGACACTGTAGGGACCCAGGGAATGACACCTCTCTCCGACTCGCACATACAGTAAAAGGGATACCAAACATGACACTACCTGTGCTCAACCATGTATAGGGAGTGTACTATGTGCATCCAACATAGGCAGCCCTGCAGCACCACCCTCAATACTGGGACACCCACAAGGTAATTGACTCACACGTGCCAGTGGGGGGGGGGCACATACCCAACAACAGTCGCAGCCAGCAGAATAGGTGTAGACAAATACAAACAAATGCTGTACTATGGCCTCTGAATGAGCCCCATGGGTAACCCCTACCCCAGCCCTACACAGACAGACTACAGCAGGCCAGCCAGTTGTATGTAAGTTGTGAAGGCTAGGAAGTCAGAAACTAATATGTAGGTAGTGAAAGCTACGATCTGTAGTACACTGGTATGCCTCTAGCCAGCACGATAGGTAAGACTACAGACTGAAATGGTATACCTGACATACCAGTACAGTCCTAGTAACTGTGTAAAAGTGTAAAGTGTGCTCCACCATCCTATGTACACTTATAGTAACAGTCAGGTGTGCCCCCCACCCTGTGTAGAAATGTAGAAACAGTCAGGTGTCCCCCCCCGCTATGCAGAAATGTAGCAACAGTCAATGCCAAATGACCGATGTATACCCTGCAGACACAGCATGCTACCTGTCGGTGTACAGCACAAAGGTCAGCACTGCCGTACAAACCACCTGGACTTCATCCACACATGCAATATAAATGGCCATACTGGGCATGCTCACACACTTAAACACATGAAGACCATGTCAGTAAACAACAGTGGACCAGACATATCTGGCAGTTGCAGTTCTTAGTGCCGACACATGTCAGTATGCACCACTCCTGCCTTGCACACACAGTGGATAGGAATACACACATATATGTAAGGACAACACACTATAATAAGCCAAAGGTAGACGGACACAGATATGTTGAAGAGGGTGACTGTGACAAGGATCAATCCAGGCCTGTCCCACCCAACACACAGACAAAGGGCCCCAAACACATGAGGTGCAGATGTCACTCACTGCAGATACTAGCCACCAGTATCTGTCAGCATGACGGCGTGTTGTATGTTCCAGCTGTGCAACATGACTGTACAAGGAAGTTGTCACCTAGTAGCTGTATACATGTACCTGTGGCATATGACCCCATGTGTGCCTGCATGTGGCATGTCAACCCCTAAATGAATGGGTTATGGCACATGCACATACCGCCCTCCTCATAGCAGTATCATGACAAGCCTGCTGAGGTCATCCAATGTGAAATACACCTTAGGGGGAGCTGTAGCTCAGTAATCCCCATGGTGCATCCCATAACTGTGTACTGCTGTACTGATAAACTAGTTAGGTAGTAGTCCTAACTCCAGACTTGGCAACTGTTTGAGTGTGTGTATGTATGCATGTCTCGGTCTCTGCCTGTCTAGAGAGAAATGCTTTCTAGGCTACTCACACTCAGTACAGTTCATATACACAACATTGGCAAGGCTGCTGATGTCACTCACCTAGAAATACACCTCTGGGGAAATCATAACTCAGTAATCTCCATAGTGTGTCCTGTAACTGTGCATTGCTGTAATGTGATAAAGTAGTTAGGTGGATGTTCTAAGCCCAGACCTGGCAACTGTGTGTGTGTGTGTGTGTGTGTGTGTGTGTGTGTGTGTGTGTGTGTGTGTGTGTGTGTGTGTGTGTGTGTGTGTGTGTGCGTGTGTGTGTCTGACTGCGTAGAGAGCAATGCTTTTTAGGCCACTCGCACCCCGTACAATACATATACTCGACTTTGGCAAAGCTGCTGATGACACTCACCTAGAAATACATCTCTGGGGAAATCATAGCTCAGTAATTTCTGTAGCACGTCCTGTAACTGCACACTGCTGTGGTGTGATAAAGTAATTAGGTAGGTGCTCTAACCCCAGTCTTGGCAATTGTGTGTGTATCTTTGTGTCTATGTCTGTTCATGACTGAATGACAGACAATGCTTTTTAGATCACACACACTCCTTAGAATTCATATACCCAACGTTGGCAAAGCCGTTGATGTCACTCACCTAGAAATAAATCTCTGGGAAAGTTATAGCCCAATAATGTCTGTAGCATGGCCTGTAACTGTGTACTGCTGTATTGTGATTTAGAACTGTGGTAGGGTTCCATCACCACCCATGGCAGTTCTGGATGTTTTGCATGTGTTTCAATGTCTGTGTATGGAGCAATGCATCATAGGCTACTCACGTGCAGTACAATTCAAATGCCCTATGTTGCTAATCCTGCTGATGTCATTCATTGTGAAATACTACTTTGGGGAGAAAGTTCCCTGTAATCCCTGTGCTGCGACCTATAACTGCTGCATGCTGTAGTGTAATATAGGGCTTGGCAGGAGTTTTGTGTGTGTCTCACTGTTTGTGTAGAGAACAATGCATTTTAGGCTAGTCACTCGCAGTACAGGTGAAATGACCTACTTTGGTAATCCTGCTGATGTCAGTCACTGTGAAATACACCTTTGGGAAAGAAGTACTCCAGTAATGTCCATTGCGCGTACTACAACTGCGTAGTGCTGTAGTGTAATAAACTAGTTAGGTGGGGATTCAACTCCCAGACATGACAGGTGTGCGTGTGTGTGTGTGTGTGTGTGTGTGTGTGTGTGTGTGTGTGTGTGTGTGTGTGTGTGTGTGTGTGTGTAACTCATATCCTGTGTAGAGGTGAGTGTGTGACACCTGTTGCCAATGGGGAGGGGGATTTTGCTCATTACATTTATGGTGGCCCTACTATATATCACAATGTCAACCAGACAGGGATAACAGATGTAAATTAGCTGGGAGGCTGGGGTGCAAAGCCATACCCATACCCATGCATGTGACATCAAGGCCATCCAATCCAAATTAGCAACCCCACTATTACTCAGAGCACACACTCAACCCATGTGTCATACACACACACATGCCTAGGCAACAGCCAATATGTGGTTAGTACACTGCATATTGGCCACTGATAGTAACTATGCAGTGATAGCAGTGGGCTACAGAGGGCATGTTACCCTGGCCATCTGTCCAATATGCACGTACATGCAGACAGTGCACCTCCACCATGTTCCCCATTGGACACCTACACCACCTGTGGTGCCTCCACATGTGACTCACAATGGACATACCATGCCTGACAACATGCTCTGTATGGACAGATGACACCGACATCAGGGAATGCTGTTGGTTTGCTATCAATGTAGGTGAAGGGTAAAACTGCTCCCCATTATCAGTTCCTGCCACAGGTGGGCAAGACTGGCACAACTGATGATAATCTGTGTTCACAACATGGGCCAGACACCCCAGGTACAGGTACACCATCCATGTCATGGACTAAGGAACACATACATGGCATGTGGTATACAGCATTGGCCACACACAATAGTCACCCAACTGTCTGGATGGGGAATGCAATACACACCTGTGTGGGCAAATGCAGTAACTACAGCCCTGAGCCACAATGTAGACCATTGTCATGTGGCCTGATGCCATGATATACCCATTGCCTACCCTTGTACAGCTTGCTGGCACAGTTGACCACCATACACCTGCGTAGGCATGCACCCATGCATGTCAGAATTGGCACCCTGTGTGTACATGTGTGTGTGTTGTATGGTGCGTATGTCCACATCCACACTCACTACAACTCCCCAGGGCATACTGAAGCATAGTGTCTGATGTCTGACATCTCCTCATACTCTTTGCCCATACGGCATCCATATGATCCATGTGGTGCATGTGATACCTGCACATTGATGTGTTGTGGCAATCCCACTACTGATGAGTTGCACTCCTGGCCCTGCCAAGTGTGTCAATGTGTGTGCATCCCTGTGTGAGTGTGCCTGTGTTGATACTGGCACATGTTCATGCAGACAGGCATGTGTACGACACCTACCATATATCTACTGTATCCCTATTGCAGATGTCACTCACCCTGACATATATGTTCTGAGTGCTCCACATCAGGTAACCCATGTGGTGTATCCAATAACTGCATCGAACTGTGATAGCACTAGATAGTTGTCAGGGATTTGATACCCTGTGCTGGTTGGTGTGTTACACAAACATGCTCCAGTTTTACCCTCCCACCCCTCCCTGACATGTATCTGCCTCTGTCTGCCTCCTCCACTCCCTCTCTGGTGGATGTGGAGACCCACACCTGCCTTGCTTAGGCAGCAGCATGTGTATGTTACGCAATGCTTATGATCAGCTGATGGCCTCTGCACGAATTGCAGCCCTCCCCTAGCTAATTGTATGTGGAACAGCTGTGGTAACAATCCCATAGCCAATTGCATGGAAACACACTCCAATACCTAGGAACATTATGGTGGTGTTGGGCCTTTGCAGTCACTGTGAGCAGGAACTAGATGTGATGTTTGGCAAACAGCATCCCAGATGGATTGGGGATTTACCTCTAACAACATACACTGTGGAAAGAGGGCAGCCAACAGGAGGGGGATGTGCCTGCCCTGACTACAGACTGTAAGTGCTGCTATACTGCATTTGGAGTAATGTTGGTTTAACAATGTTTGTCTGGATATGCCTGTCGTACATGTCGCAATACCTCCCATGTCAGTTCCATGTATATGAAGAATCCTCATCTGCAGACTGGGCAGTGTTGTGTCTATGGTTTCATGTGTAAGCCACAGTGCATCAATCCATGGAATGCAGAAGGTAGTATGAGGATTGCAGACTGTAGATGGTGAAGGCCGTAACAGTTACTGACTTCATATCCCTCATAGGACATATGTTGCAACAAATCCTGTTACACTGGAATTTATATGGGGTTATCACAGTAACATGTCTGTACTGGCTCTGTGTATGTGCTGTCAGCCACACCTCTGTCAACCTTTGTACATATGGTGTGCATGAAGTGGTGCATATGTGCTGTGCACCATAAATACTGTCATCATATCTGAAAACAAGCCAGTGATATATCAGATTGCTACACATATCATGTACAGTAGTGGTCATATTTCATGACATAAGCTGGACATTCTGTGGATGATTGTACAGTACTGAGGTCTGTGTAGTAATGGTGAATGTTGGCAGTGTGTGTATTGTTAATCTGTGCCTCAGCCTGTGTACAGACTGTGGTAGATATCATTGTTCTAGCTCCCCTTCTCTCAGATGCTACATGCTGCCCCACTGTATGGTACCATTTTGCCATACATGTTTGTAGAGCCATACACACACATGTCCCATACCACAGACAGCCATCGTGACAAACTGTGTAGCAGCCCAGTATATGTAGGGTCATTCTGTGAGTGGCACATATGAGGATGGTGTAGAGCAGATAGTTCATATACTGTAATATTATGCTAGCTTACCATATGTGGCTGTGTTCACATTGGTTGTGGTTATGCACTGTCACACAGGTGTATCTTACCCTGTACTGTGACATGGCTGTCGAGCCTGCTATATATGCAGGCACATGTGCATTACCCCATATGAGATGTAGGCCAGTGTTGAGCCAGTCTACCTGTAACAGTGCATTGTTATATGCCTAGCAGCTTAGTGTACTTAACCAGTGGGATGTTATGTGCAGATGCTCACCAGATGTACTGCTGCTGGGCCTCCCTTAAACGTTATGTATGTCAGACAGAGCAGAGGGATACTGTACAGATGTATGTCAATATCTAGTAGGTGGTATGTGTCCATGGCACCCCTGTACCAGTGGTCAATATGTGTCAGGCCAGACAGGAGTGTGTGAATCCAACACCTATGGTGCCAAATGTATACCAGTTGTTATATATTATACCCATCTAAATGGCTGTCTACATCCATATTGTCAGGCCTGGTACACATTTTGTGCACTAAGGGATCATGCGTATACCTCTGGACTGTACAGGGTGTGTCCGAAGTTCCACATACAGTGGCCAATATCTCTGCTGCACTCCACAGGGGCAATACATGCTAGCAGCAGTACCTTACAATGATTTCCTTAGGATGTTTGTCAGTAGCCAATGGCACACATGTTATTAGCAGATGTCAGCATCCACACACACCATGTCTGTGAAGACACTCCCAGTGACAGTAGCAAGAGTCTAGTAATGTACCTGCTATACATAGCTGTCATCCCCTTGCACTATTATTGTGGGACTGTAGAGGCTGGCATATGGCTACACTCCATGTCCAGGATATATGGTGGAAATATATGTACATATACTTATCCAGATAGTCATATATATATATAATTACACATGTGTACTACATTGAATTAACACTGCCATGGCAACCACCCACTATAACTCCCTACAGCATGTGGCCGTGGTCCCTTTACATTTCCAGTGTGATGGACATCCGTCCTGTGTGTGGGCATCAATGATACAGGCAGCAGGTAGCAATACCTCTTACAGGAGAACCTGCACACTCAGAGTGGACACATATTTGTAGGAGGTTCAGGAACTACAGACAGACTGTGGGTAAAGTTGTGTAATTCTTTGCATAGTACTGGTGTTACAGGGTGTGTGTGTGTGTGTACATACTAGTGTACCTTGGAATGCAGTCTGTCTGCATAGCTCACTACTGTGGGCCTAACCTCTTGCTGGGCAGAGGTATGCCTATCATGTGTTGTCCGACCACCACTCAGGTACCAAGCTCTGCACATATGTCATGCTGTTCGGGGTTGTTCTACTGTGGGCTGTGAGTATATCACAATGCCATTGCTGCCATTAGTCCACTGCTGTTGTATCCCCCACACATACACTGGGGCCGGGGCCATATATGTGTGGACGTCACCTACACAACACTTGTGCGCCCTTATGCACTGCAGAGGCCAGTGTATGTAACAGTGGTATATGGTCTTGTATTGAGTCCAGGTGAGGAGCACCATAAATGACCTAGGCTGTTACAAATGTGGGGGTATCAGGGGTGAGCTGCCACAAGGTATGTGGATGTACAGTACCGTATACTCCACCTATATTGACATTATTTACATGACCTGGGGTACTGCAAGCCTACTGCCTCCTGCCATACAGACTGTTCTGTGCATTATGCCTTGTTATGTTCTGGGTACAACCCATTTGATCACAAAACGTCATTACCTCCTACGGAGTTTGTACCGAGTGTAGATAGAGGCTACTGAACTACACACCTACAGTACATACTGTTGATTGTGTGATACCCTGTGGCCCAGTCTGTCAGCACTATTGTACATTCTGAAGGGCTTGGCTTGGACTGCAACAGTTGTGAACCTTTCCAGACTACTGTATAAGTGTAACTGTTTCACAGTTGCAGTACTCCGTTTATATGGTTGTCAGCATTTGAACAGCTACATGATATGGCATATAGGACTGTTACGGTACACAATTAAAGGAGTCCCATTTCTGCAAACCTGTTTGTGGTGTCTCTTCTATGACCTTTCTATGGGTATATGTTGCAGGCAATGATAGACATTAGTATGTGTAGCCCATACAGTGTCCACTTGTTCATGTGTTAACTGTAGTCATAGTGGCTGTTCCATATTGTGTGTACCTCCTACATATGTATCTTAATGTACATATATCTGCGTGTGTATGTGTAGTCACATGTATATATATATATATATATATATATATATATATATATATATATATATATTGCCAAAGTGGTTAGAAAGACCTTCTATATAGCCCACCTTATCACGAAAGGGTTCGCATCTAGATCAAGAGAGGTCATTGTGCCCCTCTACTCGTCACTCATCAGGCCCATAATTGAATACAATGCCCCTTTTGGGATGTACCTTACCCGACACCTGCAGCAACTGGAGAGACCCCAAAAGTACCTCACCAAGAGGATCATGGGCTACAAACAAATGTCCTATGCAGCTCGACTAAAGAAACTCCAGCTCAACTCAGTTGCTTACCGCCTACTCAGAGGCGATCCCTGCCTGACGTATAAAGCCATGTCAAACCCAGAATTAGTGGACATGCTCCACCTCATAAAATCCAAATCCCTTAGAGTTACATGCTCCAGGGACCTAAACCTCAGCACAAAAATAAATAGGACATGCTGGAGGGACAGATTAATTTCCCAGAGGCTCCCCTCACTCTGGAATAGAATCCCAATTCATGTTAGACATAGTCCCTCACTGACCCTCTTCAAGCGAAATCTGGACGCGTGGATGGAAAATCGCAAATTCACCCCTGGGATCTCTTCTGTGTCCCTGCTAGACAGAGGCATAGTAAACTAATCTTAAAAAGGTACCTTCTGTGACCTACTTTCCAGAGGCACAGTAGGCTAATCTAATAGGGAGGCGGAAGCCAAATGCACTCTGGCTAGGCTTATAAATGCCCTAGGTATCTACCTATGAACCTATCTACCTATGAACCTATGAACCTATATATATATATATATATATATATATATATATATATATATATATATATATATATATATATATCTGTATCCGCATATATGTGTCTGTGTAGCTGTATCCTGGGGATGTTGACGGCTTCTACATATTACATGCCCTGTGGGAGGCAGACTGTACTTGGTAGTGTATTGCAGGGCACATGTGTTTGGCTGTGAGGGGATGTCTATTCGTACAAGATGTATAGTGTGTGGGGCCTCTCAACCCCATTAACGGTGCATGTGGACATAGGTGTATTTGTTAATCTGCAATTGCTATTTACAGATGTATGGCCATATATACCTGTACAGATATATTTATCTGCTAACAGATATATAGGTATATGTGCATAGATAGTGATATATATGTATATAGAGTTAGTAAAACAACATATATATTTGAATATATGTGTATCTATACATATATGGGTATGTTGTATCTGTTAAGGTTGCACTATAGTTACACACGCAGACATCTAGATGTTGACATACATTCTCTGTACTTTTGCATGACAGGACTGGCTGATATGTTTCTGAAACATTAAATATCTGTGTACCTGTCATGGCTTAGTGGTACATCGGTTTGTGTGCAGGGTCTTTGGTTTGTGCCTTGCAAGAGCTGTTTAATTTGTTGCTGGCCAGAACATGGCCCGTTGGATAGAGAGTGATTAAGGCACCGTAAAGCAGTTGTAAGCAGGTTTGTGTGTTCTGCCCAGCAAAAAAATAAACAGCTCCTGCAAGGCTTGTAACCAGGACCCTGCACATCATACACAAAGTGATTTACCACTGAGCCATGGCAGACATGCATTATCATGATGTTTTCACATAAATGTATTTTTGCCTAGACTGTATTATCTAGTCATCTCTGTTCCAAAGATTGTATTCAGTGTCATGTCTATGCACTGCAACTTGCGAATACTTTAACTATCAACAATATTCTTTTTTAACTTGTTAATCGAAGTCCATATATTTGCACAATGTATAAGTTCACTCTGTATGAACTGAAGTTGAATTATTTAATTTGCTGTTACTCTATATTAGGATTTGTAATAACCTATTTAACTGTGACCATATTATGTTAACTTTATGTGGAACTTTTCTCCATGGGACTCCACTGAAAATGGGATGTTAGCCCAGTTAGACTTTCCAAGTAAACAAATGTTAAATAAAATGTATTTATTTATTTATTTATTTACTGACATTGGTTGACCGGGAAATTCCACTGGGCTTGAGACCCATTTTCAGTGGAGGCCCGGGGAGAAAAGCTCCAAGTTACATGAAAATTATAACATGAATTTGTAAGAAAATAATTACTTATAAATCAAGTTAAATAATACAGAAAAACTATCTAAACAGCACATATGTTGTAAAAAGACACAATACAGTAACAATGGAACATTAGCATGCAGGAACATTTTACAGTTAGAAATATTTAACAATACAGCTCAATTTTTTTTGGGGGGTGTAGGAAAAGGGAACAGTAATTGTCATGGGAAGGTAGAATTAGAGAGTTAAACTTAAAGGTAGGCTAGATATAGTATCTTATAGCTAGGTGGTGGGAATATATAGACCATAGGTGCATGTATTTAATGGTAGTATTAAAAGTAGAAAGTGACAGAGAAGAGAAAATGTGTTAAGATAGTTGTATAGATGTGTGGACTAGGATATTAAGATTAGGGATAACTCAGATGGTGAAACAGTATAACATATACACAAATATATTTACTACATGAAACAGTTTTGCAATATTAAGGAGGCTCTGGATATGTGTTGCATGTGCAGCTGGAGTTATCAGTGAGATGTTTTAGTTTTCTTTTAAAGGAGATTATGTTGTCTAATTCTGTAAGTGATGATGGGAGGGTGTTCCACAGCTTAGTTATGGAATGGGAATAGAGGCAGCTACCGCCCCTTTTACTAGGTTTTGATACTTTAAGTAGGTGTCACTAGTGGCCTGGCAATGGTGGGTGCGATTTGGTTGGGCTGATACGAAATTTGCAATCTTATAATTTCTTGTAGCAACAACTGCTAATGGCTGTTATGTACCTCAAAAACAGATTGTATCAATTGTTCAATGATGAATCTCAACTACATTTGTAACTATGTTTAGTATATGTCACCATATTTTAAAATTGTGCTATGTTCTACAGCTGTTTTTACATCTATGTTTTATTATTGTCTTATGTCCTCAGCTGGACTAATGGTTATATTTAAATGCTATGTTTTTAACTGTATAATGCAAGTAATACTTAATATGGAGCTTTTCTCCCTGGGCCTCCGCTGAAAATGTACCTGTGTCCAGTCGGACTCTCGTGGTCAACAAATGTAAATAAATAAATAAATAAATAAATAAATAAATGAATAAATAAATAAGTAAATAAATAAATATCATCCAGCCCAGGTATACAACACTACAGGGAATGTATTCCGCGATGTAGATGTATTTGTGTGTGTATATATATTCATGTTTAAATGGATATAACATATCTATATATGTAGATATAGTTTTGACATATATAAATATATATATATATATATATATATCTATGACAATAAATACATACATACATAGATACGCATACAGCCATAGATATATATGTATATATCCACATGTCCACATATATATCTATCTATCTATATATATATATATATATATATATATATATATATATATATATATATATATGTATGTATATATATAAGCACTAGGAATGTATATATGTCAGCATATATATGGCTCACCTTTCAAAGGGAGAAATCCATGTGTCCAGAAGCTGGAAGGCCAAAAGTAAGTTCTCAACATTGCACAATCTTGCAATACATGCATCGAATGTACAATGAGAGAATGTCACTATGCATTCGCTCATTGCAGATTAGGCAATTTGGTTGCGGATGCCACTATAGTGGGGATGGGGAATAATTGCCTATCCCCACTGTAGTGCACACTAGGGGTTTGTATATCACAGTATGGGGGTTGCAGGGGGCCTAGGCCCCCAGAGGGGGGGTGCAGGGAGTCATACCCCCCACCACTACGATATGTATTCCAACTTGCAGTTCGAGAGTCAGCGAAGGTGCCTTTAGAACTGCAGTTCTCTTAACTGTGGTGCAGTAAGAAATGATGGGTTAGTCCTTTTGGTTTGCAGAAAGGGCCATTCAAAGGAATGATTGTCCCCCTGTCAAAGGTGAACACATATATATCAATATAGGTATATATGGACATATATCTGTAGATGGAACTGGGAAGGTAGCCACAGCATATATGTCCACATGCACCATTGATGGGTTTGAGAGACCCAAACAACATACATCTGGCATGGATAGGTATTCCCCCCCCAGGCCAAATAAGTCTGGCCTGCAATACAATACCAACCTTAGCAGATCCCATAAGCAGGACCCTACATGACAAGGGCAGTACATGTTAACAGTTCTCCATCCCACCTGTAGAATGTAAGGCTGGCATTACTAACATATCATGCAGTACAGTCAAGTGACATGTCATGCTTGGGGGAACCCCCTGGGCAGGTGCAGTAAATAGCTGGGATCCCTCATACAATCCAATAGCCCTACACCTGACAATGGATTCACCAATGCTGGTAGGGACATCCACAAACCCACCATGTCAGCTGGGAACTACCACCCAGTAGCCTGATGATCTTGGTCTGCAGGGACATGGAACATATCAACAATGAATCTATGGCCAATGTCACTGGTTATCTCAACACATGGGACCCTGCCAATGTTGGACTTGTCAGGCAGAGAATAAAACCTGTACCTTGTATACATCCTTAACCCAATCATGATAGGTGTAGATGAGGGTTAGGAGGTGCACAATGCCTATGTAGATCATAGCAGGCTTTTGTACACCATCCCGCTTGTAGGAATGTGTGTAGCTGTTACGGGATCTACCTCCATTCACAGAATATGTTACCACCAGGACTGCTTGGCATATGCCAACATTCCACAGGTGCCATCCTGTGGACATACAGTCCTTCACAGGTTATAGATGTGTCAATTCCCTTCTCTACACTGTTGAGGTGTGCAGCACTTCTGGGGTTGCTATAAATCGCTGGGTGTGGCTGTTGTGGACACGACTGCCATTATTGTAGTTACTGTTGCGTCTATCCCCCCACATAGCTGTCTGTAATACTGTACAGTGTATTAAATCAGGTTGTTAGTTGTTGTTTACACCATTCACAGTAGTTGAGTGCCTCACACTCTCCTAAGGGTAGGGCTATGCCACCAGCATTGGCACACACATGTTACTTAGGTGAGGATCACAGTACAGTGGGGAGGGGGACATACACCCTGCTGTTAGCATGTTCAATGTTATCCACATTGCAGACTGCATATATAGCACTGTGTGGTTGTGCCTATCCTGCCTTGGTGGGATTACATGTGCAACAGATGTGTTACCTGCATGGGGACATACCTCCATGTGTACAGTCCTGTACCTGTACTGCATCCAAACCAAAGGCACTGTGTGTAGTACCCAGCCATGGCATGTGTACCACCCACTACACTTACTGGTGTCCACTGTAGAAGGCCTGCTGACACCACTACACCCATCAGCCATGTGGCACATGGATAAACACAACACAATCAGAACAGATACTGGTGACAACAATAAAACATTATTAATTATAGCTATGATGCATCATGGCTGCACAGCTACACTTTCCAAGATAATAGAATTTCACTTTACTGCTGACAGCATGCTACACATTATTCCATTGCTACACTGTTGTACAGTCACCCTGTGCATCAGAACCATGTTAACCTGTCCCTGCATCGATGTTACGGATGTCAGGGTGTGGCACAGGTATCATCATATGCACAGGGTGTGTTGTTGGTTTGCCAGAGGCCTAGGCTGAGCCATACAATTGACAACATGTGTGTGTGTGTGTGTGTGTGTGTGTGTGTGTGTGTGTGTGTGTGTGTGTGTGTGTGTGTGTGTGTGTGTGTGAGGGGGGCTGAGTATTGTTATGGGCTACTGGTGATGTCGTGTGTGCAGGTATGTGGTTGCCCTAGGTTCATTGTTTATGTGTGTGTGTGTCTGTATACACACAGTTCCTCCATGTTTCTGCCCTATACAAGGAATTGTGGGAGAGCTGCAGACTGTACCTGGCAGGGTTTGCAGTTCACCGTCTCTGGCCACGAACACGGGACCTGTGCCTGGCAGGGGTGCTACAACCAGTATCAGGTACAGAGCCAGACTGAGTACTGTCCCCTGAGTTTGACAGATGTCCACTGGATCCAGGTTCCTCCTGGGACTGGCCAGGGCCATGTACACGTGGTATGCTATGATGGTCTGTGGACAGCCCCCCCCCCACAGTGCTGGGGCTGGTACTGTCACTACGGGAGTGGCTGTGACTGGTTGGACATCCACGGTGACCTCCAGCTGCTAGTGTTGCTGGCAGATGTCCAGTGGCCATCGCAACCATCCCACCCTGTCCTGATGCATGGACATGACATTGTGGATGAGTTCCAATGTCTCACCCCACCGTCTATCCATGACCTCGGTGTAATTACAGATGGCACCTAGGTCACGGATACTGTCAGTTACAGAGGTGTGATGAGCCCTCTGTTCCCATAGACCCTGCTTGGTGTACCGTTCAATTCATGCCTGTGCCTCCATGACACTCTGGAATATGCGTGTTTTTGAAATAGATGTGGCACCTCTGCCAGGGGCATGATGACCAGCAGTGCTCTTACAAGCACACCTACACATCTGCCTATGTGATACCCTGCCAGACATCTGGCTATGGCTGCTGTGTCCTGACACATGTGCCATAGACACCACACTGTCCTGGCCAATGCCAACCATAGGCTGTCCCTCAGCTAGGGCCAACAGTGATGAGGTGTGTAGAGGCAGTGTGACTGTGTGAGTGAATGGTGTGGATACATGTGGGTTGTCAATTGGTGGCCCAGCTGCAGCCCCTGATGACCCTTTCTGTGCCTCAACACACCTATCTTCAAGGTCACTGTCTGTATCAGTGACATCAGATTCCCTGTGGGGGGGACCCAGCCCCATGTCATCACCTGTGAGGGGAAAACAGGGAACAGACTGTAAGACCTGTACAACACTGCTAAACAGTACAAACACACAGACACACACACACACACACACACACACACACACACACATGTGTGCAGACATGTCCGCATACACAGACATGCACACATGGAGTCGACATACATGTCAACCCATACACTCCACCAGACAGCACCTACAGACAGCTCCCACAACCCCATAACACACACAATAGCAGGCGATGGTGCAGTACAGTATCACACACATACCTGTAATTACACACATGTCAGCATGCAGGACATGTGGGGCTCAACAGCATGCAGTGCAACTGTAGTCAATCCCCGTTACCAACATTATACATGGCTGTGATGTATGGTTTTTTTTTTGTAGGTGATGGCCCTCCCCCTGGACCTCACTGCACCCATGTCCACAGCATTGCTGAGCATCTTTTCAGCACCCTGGCAGGTACTGTGCGCCATACCTCACGGGTGTACACACCATTGCAAGATGTGTCCCTGTGTGTCAGTTGTGTTTCCACTGCTGCTCACAGCCTCTGTGTGTTCCTGGATCACATGTGGACACGTGTTTAGTGAATGCTTGTTGTGTATTCACATATGTCATCATCAGTGGTGCATGTATGAGTGGTAGACTACCATTAGACCAACCACAGACACAATGTACTGTACCTATGGTGAGTGTAGAGACCATTATTGACAATGATTGGGCCCTGGCTTATGTTGCCTGTGGTACACATAGGTTCATAGGTGAGTACTGGTCTATTGGTCCTGGGGCCTACATAAGCCTAGTCACACAGGTTCCCAGCCATGCACCACCCACTAATGTTATTCCCCTGTGCCCCTGACAGGCTGTGGCACAGACATGCTACCCAGGGTGTATTCCCCATTCCCCATCCAATTGCCAAGTGTTTCCGTAAAGAGGGCCAATGAGTAGCATTGCCTGACATGCATGGGTAGTCCATTCCAGAGTGTGGGGATTCCCCAGGACAGGGCCCTATCCCTCCAGTATGTTCTGTGCAATGCGTTGATTAGGTTTAGGACCCTAGCAAGTGTGTTAGCAGAGGGAGTGGGATGTCATTATATGTAGCATGTTCAACTGCTCTGTGTATGACATAGCTGTGTATGTTGGGTAGATGTCAGCTGTGCCTGGGCAATGTGAACTGGAGTGTAGCCACAGTTGTCTGAGATGGACTGTGTATTGCATGTGTTTGAGGCTGGTAATCCCATTAGTGAGCTGTGTGCTGTGTCAGTGCACATGTACAGTATGCATTATGGGTAGGTGTGTTAGATGTGTACATGGCCTACACCTTAGCTATGACATGCAGAGTGAATTGTCAAGCATAACCTTAAACCATACTCACTGGCATCCAGTCACTGCCTTGCTGGCATCCCAGAGGTACCTACATTGAGCTGAGATAGAGTTGATGTCAGTGTCCACAGCTGTGGCATTGCTACAGGGTGACTGCTATATTACAGTACAACAACAGCTGAAGTCCACAGTCCTACAGTTTATGCATTACTGCTTATCAATACTACACAGCAACATTCCCCAAATCTCACATATGCATGGTCTACCTGTACAGATGCATACACTACAGTAGTCTACTGATATCAGATCAGAGAGATTGTTGAATAGGTACAACACCCATGAAACAAATTTTCAGAGGAACGGAGGGAGAATGGGGAGGGGAAGGGGGAGATTTTAAGGAATCACCACCCAGACCCCCCCCCCGTTAACAACACAGATGTTGTAGTGGAAGGAAACAAGTATACTTTTAATAACTTCACTATATATAACTTTAGTAACGTAGAAATTAAAAAGGAACATTTTTTACTATTTTCAAAAGGTTTCAAATTTATTCCTTACAAAAAAGGAGATGTTACTAGAAGTTTATTGGATATTAAACTTTTTTTGAGGAAAGTTAACTTAAATATCTTGTTTTCCGACAACCAAGATAAAGATGGGGGAGAATTAAGGAGGAAAAGTATTTTCAACCCCCCAATACATCCCCAACTGAAAAATTTGGAAAAGGTTTTAGAAATGGAAATAAGAAAAGAATATAATAAAATGGGTTTTAAAGATAACATAAGTAAGGAAGAAAAACAAATTCTCTATGAAATAAAAAGAGACTCTAATCTTAGAGTCATGAAACCAGATAAAGGGGGTGGGGTTGTATTTATGGATAACATATTATATGAGAGCAAAATGCATACTCTCCTATGGGACGATAATAGATATACTAATATTTCCCTTAATGAGACTAATATAGCATACAACAAAATAGATATTAGTATTAATGAAATGTTCTATGAGGGATTAATTGATCAAGGAACTTATAAATACTTGAAAGTAGAGAAACCAAAATACCTACAATATTTGGCATACCCAAAATACATAAATGTGAAATAGACCCCCCATTTAGACCAATAGTGGCAGCAGAAGGGTCCAAAACATATCCTTTGGCAAAATATGTAGATAATAAGCTCAAGAAACTTTGGACATCTAAAAAAAACAGTTTTAAGGGATTCCTGGGACTTGTTAAAAGAAGTCTCAGATGAATTAAACCATGAAAACATGTTATTTGTTACTATAGACATTGTCGACCTATTTTCCTCAATACCACATAAAGAAGGAATGGAAATGCTGGAAGAAATTATATATGAAGACAATACCTTAACACAAAATGAAAAATTAGTTAGCATTTGGTTAATGGATTTTATTTTAAAGAATAATTTTCTGTTTTTTAATGGAGAATTTTATCAACAAACACAAGGGGTAGCTATGGGAGCTGCCTGTGCCCCTACCTACGCCAATCTGGTTCTTATCAAATGGGAAGAGAAATATATTTTTAATTCCGTATTCAACAATTGTTGGACACTATACCGTAGATTCCTAGATGACATAGCAATTTTTTGGGCAGCAGGAATAGACAAGTTGAATGATTTTATGGTGTATATTAACAATACAACTAAGTTTTTAAAATTTACACATAAAATTTCTGATTATAATTTAATTTATTTAGATATAGAAATTTATAAGAAAGACATGCATTTTGAAAGTAGAGTATTTAGGAAATCTACATTCTGCAATTCCTTCTTACATTATGAAAGTGCTCATCCAAAACACTGTAAGAAAAATATAGTTAAAGGACAGTTTGTAAGAGGGAGCAGAATGACTAGTTTTAATCAAGATTTTATTATTGAATGTGATTTATTACAAAGCATGTTTTTAGAAAGAGGGTACCCACTTGATTTTGTAAGCCAGATAAGAAAAGACGTGGAGGAGGGGAGGTTAACTAAATTTCAACCCATTATAAATAATAAAGGGAAAACCCTTGAACTAAACAAAGAGATAAATGGGGAAAATTATGGACATACTTTAATTTTGGAATATAATGGTATTAATAACTTTGTAAAGAAGGTATTTTTAAAGGAGTGGCAAACTTTTACAGCCATCACTGATTTAGACATTGTGAAGACGATACCACAGAAGATTACATATAAAAATTCAATTAACATGAAAGGTATATTGGAAAATAAGCAGGGAGGGACACAAAATAAAGGAAGAAAAGGTACCTTCAAATGTGGCCGATGCAAACAATGCCCTTACATCCTTAATACAGACAAATATTATTTGGAAAGTAGAAGAAGATGGGTTTATAATACTGATTATCACAACTGTGATTCCAGAGGAATAATTTATTTAGCAGTGTGTAAAAAATGTGATTCTTTTTATATCGGAAAAACTGAAAGAATGCTAAAAAGAAGGATATATGAGCATATATATGAAATTTCAGTTAATAAAGAAACTAATGCACTTTTTAAACATTCTAAAAATTGCCTAGAAGCTACTTTTGGATTTATGGTTTTGGAACAAATTAAAACCAGTATTAGAGGTGGTCCTTGGGAGGACACAATAGAAATTAGGGAATTATGGTGGCAGGTATCCCTACAAGCAGACCACCTCCCTGGTTTAAATGAATTTATTTCCATCAAACCCTTATTAAAATTAAGATCTGCCAAATTGTAAAGATGAAATAGGTATTACCTAGATCCGCCATGAGATGGCAGTAAATAACTTGGAGACAATAGTGCTGGGTTTAGAATGAAATTAATTTTATTTATTTATTTTTTTATTATATTTTCTAAATATATTAAATGAATTAGTTTTTTAAAAAATGAAAATAGCGTACTTTTACACACTTTTTAATGTAATTTTTAATGTAATTTATAATTGATATACATAGTGAATGTTTTTTTATAATAATTATAAATGAGAATTTGGTTTTAAGTGTTTTTTAATTACCTAAAGGTTAGCTTTATTGGATAAATTGATTATTTAATTAATGGTACTATATATATAGGTCACTAATGGATTTGTCATTCATCTGATGAAGTCTATAATACAAGATGAAAACGCTTGTGGATATTAATTGGCGTTCATGTTGGTGTATTATTGTGTGTCTTCGTGTTCTGGACTTGTAATAAAACTGGTACGATTCAACCGGAATTCCCTATCTGCACTTTTTGATTGACTGCTATATTACAGTACAGCAACAGCTGAAGTCCACAATACTACAGTTTATGCATTACTGCTTATCAATACTATACAGCAACATTTCCCACATCTCACATATGCATGGTCTACCTGTACAGATGCATACACTACAGTAGTCTACTGATATGCCCTGGAACCTTACCTGCATGTTCAATGTGTGGTGTGTGAGTAGCACCCACCTCCATGACTGTATAAGTCTGGAGCTCTTGCGAGCGGGCAGGTGCTACCAGGCTGATGAGCAGCTCCTCCACTCTGGTGAGAGGGGGAAGGATGTTATGCCCCCCCCATTGGACATGTTCTGGGATTGTGTGGACTATTACAGCCCACATATGTTCCATGACAGATACACACCAGTATGTGTAGGGGTTATTTGCCAGCAGGAACACCACTCCAACCTAATGTGCACATGTTGCCAGTCCACATCACATCCATGGCCCACCATGGAACCTCATTATCGACTGTTCCATCACTACCTTCATGTGGAACCACCTCAGGGGATGGTGTCCCACCCATGGAGAACACACAGACATGCGTCTGTCACCCAGTTAGGTCACAGGTATTGTGCATAGGGAGCTCCACAAAGACATGGGGTATGTGCTGTATCACCTGGAGGCATGCAGTACACATACACAAGGTGCGACATGCATGTCCCTCCTGCCCAGCGCACAGCCCAGGCACCTTTAGGTCACTGTAGATGCTGTCATGACTGTCCATGGGTGGACACCATGTTCCCTTTGTTCCCATGTGGGGGCTCAATGGCCTCCACATTCCAAATGTAACTACCCATCCACAGTGTTTAACCACCACATGTGTCATATACCAGCCCAGTATGCTGTCTTGTTTCTCACCCAACCAGAACTACATACCAATAAGTGCCTAATACCCTTCACCAACATATATATCCCACCATGTCATACAATTGCAATGTGTTCCCAACATGGGTTACACACCTCCCTCCACACTCCATCTTGCAGCCATGTACTGGTGTGTAGGTATGTTGTGCATTGATGTGTGATGTTCTCTCACACATGTCATGGCAGGGGAAATGTACTGACATGTGTATATATGTATATATATATATATATATATATATATATATATATATATATATATATATATTTATATATATATATATATATATATATATATGTATATAGACATTCACGCACACACACACACACACACACACACACACACACACACACACACACACACACACACACTCACACACACACACACACACACACACACACACACACACACACACACACACACACACACACACACACAAACACACACACACACACACACATATATATATATATATATCTGTCTGTATATATATATATATATATATATATATATATATATATATATATATATATATATATATATATATATATATATATATATATATATATGTGTGTGTGTGTGTGTATGTATATATACACATGTGCATATATGTGTAGATATCATTTTGTGTTGTTTATATACCTATATGAATGTATAACTGTCCGAGGTTCTGTACACATACACAGCTGTGAATATGTATCACACATCTGTACCACACTCATGTACCATCTTTACTTCACAGCTGAACTGTTTGGCCTTGCTGCAACACAGACATGTGACACATGTGAACACAGACTAACATTAGGTGGGTATATATGGTGACAAACATTAGATAAGCATATTATACTGCTATGGCAGTTGGGCATGCTATGCTACACTTTAACATGACTGTCCTGCAGGTGGTATGGTCTGTCACCCATGTGTCTATCATGGTAGTACTAATGCCCCCACCAGCTGTTGACCACAGTAATTTACAGAACACAGATATCATGGGTCACATCTTTGTCATTCACTGCTGGTCTGCACATTTGCCAGGTATGTCCCACTGCACACAGGTACTGACACTATTGTCCAGTACTGTTGTTGAGCACAACATCATTACAGGAGCAAGTACTGATGGCACATATACATCCTTTCACAGTATACATCCTATCATTCTATGTCATATACTACATGCCAGTAAATGCATATCTGTTTCACATACCTGTTATGTTGTTTCCGCTGTAACACACACCCAAGCTTTGTGAAGTTTCTTGAAGGTTTTATTTATTTATTTTTTCCTCTCTCCCTCTCTCTCTCTCTCAGTCTCTCCAGTAGAGTGATTGAGCTGGTTTGAATAGATTGCAGCATGCTTTTGTTGGTCTTGCACATATTCAGGTGCTGGCCTCTGCACCAGTCAGTGTCCACCAGTTGTTAATTGCATGCAGCCTGATGTGTAGTACTTCAGATACCCACTGCCATGGAAACCCTGTACTATAAAGTGTTGCCTTCTGTGGGCGTTGTCCCTTCACCTTTACAGTATGAATGACATCCATCCTGTGTGTGGATATCAGTGTTACAGACAGCAGGTAGCAATACCTCTTACAGCAGAACCTGCAGACATAGGGCACATCCACATTTGGGTAAGGTTCCAGACCTATAGACAGTGTGAGTAGTGTTGTTGTGTGCAATGTAGCTAGCTGTTCTTACAGGGTTTCTGTGTACATGGTACTTTTTCATGGAATGTTGTCTGCCTGCATAGCTCTCAACTGTGGGCCTATCCATATGATACCAGGGGGATTGTCTGTTAGGTTTTGTCTGTGCACCACACAGGTATTGTCCCAGATACAATGCCCCTTTTGGGATGTACCTTACCAGACACCTGCAGCAACTGGAAAGACCCTAAAAGTACCTCACCAAGAGGATCAAAGGGCTCAAACAGATGCCATATGCTGCCCGGTTAAAGAAACTCCAGCTCTACTCAGTGGCATACCGCCTGCTCAGAGGCGATCTGTGCCTGACATATAAAGCCATGTTCAACCCAGAATTAATGGACATGCTGCACCTCAGAAAATCCCATCGAGCTACGCGCTCGAGAGACTTGAACCTCAGCACTGAAATAAATAGGGCATGCTGGAGGAACAGATTCATAACCCAGAGGCTCCCTTCAATCTGGAATAAAATCCCAGTCCAGGTTAGGCAGAGTCCCTCATTGACTCTCTTCAAGAGGAATCTTGATGAGTGGATGGGAGATCATAGGTTTACCCCAGGTATCACTTCTCTGTCACTGTTACACAGAGGCACAGTATACTAACCTCGAAAAAGGGCATAGCAAAATTAATTTAAAATGGGTGGCGAAAGCCAAACACACTCTGGCTAGGCTTATAAATGCCCTAGGGCAGATAGCCTAGTATGAACCTATGAACCTATATATCTGTGGCAGTTTGTCTGTTGAGTGCTATCAGTACATGGCTACATCCATTTGTATTTCAATATCATATTCCTGCATAAGGGTATGCTGCAATGAATCATGTAACACCAGCAATTTCCAGGGTGTGTAACAGCAATAATGCAAATATGGCCCTATGTTCCTGCCTCAGTCCTCCACATATATGCCAGTCTTTGTCCTGCTGTGATACAGGAAGGGTTGTTAGATAATGGCCTATCATTATTTACCGCTAGCATTACTGCTGTCATCCCAGTCATGTCATGGACTCCCACACCAGCTGTTGGGCCAGGTCCATATATATATATATAGGGGTAACAGCTGGAGAACACATATGTGCCCTTGTACATTCCAGAGGTAAGTGTGTGGTAGACAGAGTTCTTTGCCCTTGTACAACCTTTTATGGGGGGCGGGGGTTCTATGCCAGTAACCTAGGCTATGGCACCTTTTCAGGGATATAACTGTTAAGACAAGGGTCATTCAGTGTGATAGTGAGATGTTAGGTTAAGCAATGTTATGTACAAGATACTGTGACATTAACACAAGTGCTACTTTTCTCCCTAGGGCTTGACTACAGGGTGTAATTGGAGGCTGCTGAACTACATCTGTAATTGTTGATTGTTACGTATCCTGAAGGCAAAACCTGTTTCTACTTTTGTACTAATTGAAGGCCTTGGCCTGGACAGCATAGTATGGTATATAAACACATTGCTTTCATCTACTGCTTTGTGTGGGCCTTGCATTCATGACTGATTACATATTTCAAACCTTATGTGGTGTCAGTACTGACATACATTATTGTATAGTACAGGAATAAAGGTTATCTGTATATGCATACCTGTGTGTCGTGTCATGTCCTTTGAATTGTGGGTGGGTATATGTTTAATGTCAGTATTCTCATTGGTGGGAATGGTTGTCACACTACAAATTTCACAGATGCCAGTTGAAGGGCTTGTGGCTGAGGGATATACTTTGCACCCAGTACTTCCACACTACTTCTATATATGTATGGCTACTGATACCTTTTGTGTGTGTATATGTATATGTACCTATATATATCTCATATGGCTATATCTATATATATTTATCTATAAATATATACATCTGTGCATATATATATATATATATATATATATATATATATATATATATATATATATACATACATATATATATATATATATATATATATATATACACATATATAAACATATGTATTGTATCTATATACAATTGATGTTCTATGATTATTTGTGAGTCCTACATTAATATATATCTACATATAGCTGTCTATCTGTCTACATTTACAGATGTATATCTGTCCATATGTCCATGCATGTTTGGCTCATATTTTGGCCTGTTTCTCATTCACTTGGCAATTCTCATGGATGATCACAGCATTGAAGTCAGTAACTAGCGGCAACACATTTGTTTTTCAGACTTCATCTCCGTCTACATATGCGTACTAATACATATAATCGTGTAACTAGCAAAATTTTAAGTGTATCAGAGCATTAGTTGACATATATCCCTATTTGTACCCACAGTGTGGCATACTTTGTCCAGACTTCTTGCATTAACAGGTTATATGGTGTGATAATAATACATTTCCTGTACTGTTGACTGATTGTGCTGCATGATATGTTTGTTAAAACATCAGGTTATGTATATCTGCCATGGTTTATGGTAAATCACTTTGTGTATGGCGTGCAGGGTCCTGGGTTTGAGCCTTGAAGAGGCAGTTTATTTTGTTGCTGGGCAGAACAAGGGATGTTGGCTACAGAGTGATTAAGGCACTTTTAAGGGGTTTTAAGTGGGTTTGCAGTTGTAAGCGGGTTTGCGTGAGTTTGAGCGATGATAAGCACTGCCAACTGCCGCTTATGTTTCCTTACAGTCAGCTTTGAATTTCTCAACCTGTGTAGGCATAGCTTACCCCCGCGCAAGCCCATGCAAGCCCACTTACCGCTGCTTAACAGTGCCTACTGCCACTTACCCCCACACTAACTCCTTTAAAAGAAAAGAAATGGGGGTTGATAGGACAGTGGTGAAAATTGGAAGCACAAAGAGGGAAAGACAGTAGGGAAAATAGCTAGGCATGTGCAGGAAGGGTATAGGAAAAGTCCATAGCTTCCCATTTCTTCTACAGCAACAGTTGTGCATATACACAATATTTGCAGGTAGATTTGGACCCTCAAACCCCTGGGAGAGGGGTGAGGATGACATATATTTATTGTGATGTCAATTAGACCAGATTACATGTGTCCAGTGGACACGTGTGCAAAATGGACAGCTATGTGTGGGGCATGATTTTTTTGTGGGACCAGATTGCCCTTTTTCTTCTTGTCAGGTGAGAGTGGGATGTTGGAGAGGGGTAGTTGGTATATTTGGAGAGGTAGGTTGGGTAGGTTAACAGACAAGACACACCAGATGCATACAGGGCTGGTATATGACACATAAGGGGGCTAAACATCTTGGACGGGAAAGGGTGTTTGGAAGTAGAAAGCCCATGAGCCCCCAACTGGAAACAGTGGGACTGAGGTCCCACCCATGGGCAGCCACCACTACACCTTCATGGCCCTGAAGGTGGCTGTGCTGGGGGCTGTGTAGGAGGGGCAGGCTCACCCTCTAATAGTGCCACTCGGCCCTCAAGCTGGTGTAGCCACTCTCGATACTCCAGATTGAGCTCCTTATGCACCACGGCCCGGACCTGTTGATGGGTGACAGGTTCCCCTCTGCGCCCGCTCCAAGGGGGGGCGAGCACCATCCCCTGCAGCAGTTCCACCCAATGGTGGTGCAGGGCCCACGAAGGAGGAGGTCTCAGGCTGGGCCCCAGATGTGCTGGTTCCCATTGCCATGGCCAGCTGAGGTGGGACTGGTGGGTCCACTGGGACCGGCCTTCCCATACGAGCTGTATTGTCACAGGTTTATGACAGATATGGGTTAGTAACAGTCAACAGCATTCAGAATTAGTTATAACAGCATGCATAGGTATTTCCATTAACCTAACACACCAGATTTAACACAGTTGCAGAGCAAGCAGAACACATGCATATATGGAACAACAGGCCACCAATATGGGTGTATTTTCACATGGCACATGCATAAAAACATGTGAATATTTATACACCATTAGGACATATGTCCCAACAAAAGTGTGGTGTGTACACATACCAGTTGAGGAGTGTCATTGGGTTATTATGCACTTATGGTAGGGGTGAGAGAGAGACTTCAATTAACAACTAATATATCCTTGTAGTTTACACAACATTCTTAGTCACTGCAGTGGTCTTTCCCTTACATGTATTATTACACTACACAATGGCGTTATATTGTACACTGGTATGTTTATAAGTTATTATATATGTGACCTGTGTCTTACATACAGGCATGACAGGCTGCAGGTGTTAATGTAACATATGTTGAGTATTGCTGACATACACTTTAGGTGAGGTGCTAGAATGACAGGTTTGTTTCCATATACATTATCTGACTATGTACACGTTTGAATATCAGTTATATGTCATTGACAGCTGCCTAGATTTCTTGGAACATCACACTGGATTTTCAGGGGAACAGGGTACCAAGCTGGTGATATGGGCCATTTATCTGGACATGCTGGACAGATTGGAACAGTTGTGGGTTATGACTATGCATACATACATTTTGAACATTCTAGCAAATTCTGTACTGTTGTTGGGTGTAAGTATGGATACAGCTTTCTATCTGGACATTGTATCACAATCTTTACAGTTGTGGGGTATGATTATGCATACAACTTAGTAGCAGTCCCAGGATTCAGACCCCTACTGTCTGTGACAGACTATTATAGCTAACATCACAGTACACTGTGCTATCAGGGAATTGATGTAAAGTTTCAAGTGTTTTCTATCTAAGTCTCCCTAACTTGTACAATATAACTGACCTCTTGGAACTTCTAACATTGTTATGCAGGACTTCATGCCCATTTTATCGGCATACCACGGTGTGGGTGACACTGCTTAAGATACAACATTACTATTTATAGTATGGAACAGATCGCCAACATATGAGAGAAGAGTAAACAGAAGCACTCCAGGGGTTATACCTTTATTCACAGACTATTACACATTTATTTCTACTGGTACAGCACTTTCTAAGGCTCTTATATTTATTTGTTATGACAGTACATGCAGACTGATTACTAACCTGCCTCACAATGCAGCCTTTGCAGCCTAGCATCATGGGCTTGCTGGTTCACAGCCCGCTAATCTGCAGCTGTCAGAGAAATGCAGTGATATTTAGCCATACCTATCCATAGTACACACAAGCTAGGCAATTATTTGCTACTTAGTATAATGAGTACTTACTCAGTCCTGGGGCCTTGGGCATCTGCCGAGACTCTTGTATCCACTGTTCCAGTACATCCCCCCTCTGCCGCTTCAAGTCAGCATAGTGGTGCCTGACCTGCTCACCAGTCCGGGGGATACCTGTGGCACTGGTGAGGTCATGGGTGAGACTGTCCCAGGCCTCCATTTTATACTGCGAGCCCTGGTACTGGCCCTGCAGTAGTCTCTGATCATGGTGTTTTACCAGGAGCCATACCGTGATTTTTGACTCCTGGATGCCCCAGCTCTACGCTCTAAATCGAGTGCCTTCACCCACACCAGCCATTCCGCCTGCAGTAGGGAGCTGCAACCAGTTATGGGTAGCATTCCCAGCTGTGGGGTTTAAATATGGACATTTCCCACACTTTCCCATGATTGGCCAGTTTTGAAAAGGCTAAGCTATGGGCAGATCTGCTTATATGAGGTTGGCACTGCTTAAAGAGGTATACCACTAGGCAGATTGAATTGGCTCACCTACACATTGCTTACACTTACTAACTTGAGCTGTGCTGCGGTAAGCATTGCTTAATGTTTAATTAGCACTATGTTTGTCATTTGCAATGATTTATTCTTCATTACAGGTTATATATGTGTTTGGTATCTGTGATTCATGTGTACATACACTGTATACAATAACACCTCCAATCTATGCTTACTGCAGTACTCCAGTTCACATATTTATGTTTTGTTGCAGGTTATCCAACATCACACTGTACATAGAAGCAGTTCACATGTTTGGTTTGATTTTCTTGTGGTGAGACTTAGTCTGCTGATGCCTCATGTATATCTATTGCTATGATGGCTTGGTGGTTAACTACTGTGACTATAGTGTACAGGGTCCTGAGTTTGCAGAAGCAGTTTATTTTGTTGCTGGGCAGAACAAAGTCCATTGGATCCAGAGTGATTAAGGCACTTTAAAGCAGTTGTAAGCGGGTTTGCGCAGGTTTGCATGATGGTAAGCACTGCTAACCTCTGGTTACAGTTTCTTACACTCAGTTAGCTTCTACTTTGCTTAATCTGTGTAGGCAATGCTTAACCCTGCGCAAACACACTTGGCACGCTTACTGCTGCTTATTTGTGGTTAAACCTGCTTACTAGTCCCTTACTCATTACGACACTGGCACTTCACATGTGCATTTCATGCAGTACTCCAGTTCACATTTAAATGTTATTATGTATGTTATATGGCATAAAGATGTAAATATATGTTCATATACAGTTTTCACATGGAAAATGATATGTGCTGCAGTGGGACTCAAACCGGAAATGCCTGTTCGTTAGGTGGATGCTCTAACTACTACACTATTGTTGTGTTGCTTCATTTGGATATATATTCCTTGTTATACTCTTCAGCCTTTTCAGCTGCTTTAACCATAGCTAAACAATGAGCAGACCTGCGCACCTTTGGTTAGCTGTACTTGGGGTTTAAAAAAAATAAATACAAGGGTTTCTTCATTTTATTTCAATGTACTGTTGCTGTTGAACACATGGGGACTGTTGGTGGAGATATGCGGACACCTATGAGTGGTTTCACTCATTTATTTACACTTTCTTCTGTTCTACTTTGCAGGGGCATGTTTATTCTGAGAGCTCTGCTCTCAGACACTCCCCCTACACTCGTCCATGCTCAGTGTAGGATTTGGAGCCCCGGCGGCGTGCCTTCATTATTATGCATGGTGCGCTGCCATCCTCCTCTTAAACTGCCACTTATGTGCAGGACTAGTTTAGTCCTGTGCGGCAGATTAGTGAATCTGGGGTATTATTTTATGTTATGGAATGAAAGAATAAATTAAATTATGTTTAATGGTAAGTGGATTTTAGCAACAGTGTTAAGTAAAATCAGATGGTGGTTATTGAAAAAGGAGTGGGGTCTAATAGGGATGAATAATTTAGTATGACTGTAAAGGAAATTATGAATATGTGTAAATAAATTTGTGTATTTATTTATCTGCACATTTGTAAATATTTGTAAATTGGTAAACATGATGTAAATAAGAGTTCTTTTTGTATATAAATAAAAGACTCCTACTCTTTTTGATAGGTACCATGGGAACTTTTACATCCATCTGAGCTGTCACCAGTTTAATCAGATGGGACCTCAGTTTAGTATCTCATCTGAAGGATGACATACTCTGAAGAACAGAACTCCCCTCCTTATGGTGCAGTGCAGTTTCTGCACTCTATCTGCCTGGTGTGGGAATAAAACCCACAGCTTTTTGCACCAGAGGTAAGTGAGCTATCTAGTGGCATCACTGACATGAGAAAGAAGCAACCTCTTCTAACCTTCCAAAAAAATAAAGGAATACATTTTTGCTGAAGTAAATGCAGATGTTTTTGAGTTTCTGGTTGATAGTTATTTGAAAGTTAAACTTTTATTGGAATATTTCTATGATCTTCAAGTGTTCTTTATTGTCAAACTATTCCATTTGTGTAACTGGAATAATAAGCACTCTAATTGTACTGTTTAAAAATTATGTACTGCATTAGTGCTATGCATCTCCACATCTGTTTGGGATATTTTATCTGCCTTGCTTGCTTCTGAAAGTGGCCTTTGGTCCAGCTCACTCACCCAGTTGACAAACAAACAAATAAATGAATAAATAAGATTTCCACCAGCTGTGGCCTCCCTATTAAGTAAGTCTCTGTGGGTATTGTTTTTGTACAAAGAGGAATTCCCTGCCCCTAAAACTGTTGCATACATTTGTGTTTTCCTGTGCTGTGTTAGGGTGTTAATGTCACTGACAGATCCCCCTTTGACTGGCTAAGTGCCTCTGGTACCAGGTAGGCATAAGGGCAGATGAAAAACTAATGTTTTTGGTCATTGTGACAAGCCAACACAATCAACTGTGAGGCAGCATTAATAACAGAGTCATCCCTAAGGGCAGTTATGGTGGATTTCATTTGCTACTTCCACCATAGCATGGTTTCAGACCCCACTACAGCATGACCTCTGTCCTACTTCACTTCACCAACACTGTAAACCAGCATAGGAACAATGGTAACCTAGGGTCAGCTGTGTTCCTAGACTTATCCAAAGCATTTGACACAGTATTACACCAACATTTACTCACTTCTGTAGGTCTCTCTCAATCTTCCTTTAAATAGTTCCTAGATTATCTATCTGAAATGGATCAAGCATTCAAATGGAAACAGGATTTGTCCTCCTCTCTCCCAGTTACCATAAGTGAATCTCAAGACTCTATAATAGGACCCATTCTCTCCAACATTCTTATAAACAAGCTTTACACTGCTGTAGATGGAGCAAATATAGTACAATATGTAGATGATTCAACTTTAATATGCACAGCCTCCACAATATCCAGATTCTAAGAAATCACTAAAATTTCTTTTTCTTCAATGAAACCTGACTGAAAAATTCAAACCTATTCCTTAACCCCAGTAAAACAAAATGGATGCTGTTCACCCCAAAACATTATCTCCATCAAAAACAGTCTTCCTTGGTTACATCTGCAAATAATACTAAAGCTGAGGTAGTGCCACATACTTAATTATTGGGATTTAACAGATGACTTTTTAAATCAACATATTTCTCAAACAATTATAAAGACCCGCCAGAAACTCGACTCTCTTTACAGGGCAAAACAGTACCTTATAGACCAAGTAGGAAAAACCCCAGCCACATCCTATTTGTTTTTAACCCTCTTATATGCCTCACCTGTCCTTACAAACTTAAACTCTACACTAAAATCCAGACTAGCCTCCTGTTATAATAATGTAGCTAAATTTGCAAGCAACACTGCACACCAAGCTCACCACAGCCAAGCCTTAAAACAGCTAAACAACTATCCAGCATGCTTTCAGTTAAGTATGACATACAAACTGATATGTTATCATGAAAAATGCCCTGCATTAACAATATAATATTGCCCTATACCCTCAAAAGGGATCTACATTTTGGTAATAAATTTCTACTAAGCACTAGTAAAACAAATACTTCATCAAGGGACTACCCGTACTCCTGTTACATCTCCATACTCTGAAACACCATCCCTTCTTCTGGCTTTTCCCGGTTAGGGGTTGCCACAGTGGATCATCTGTCCACTCATGATTGGCAGTGGAGTTTTATGGTGTTGAGTTGCCAGCCCAGTGCTCAACCTTCCACAGAAGGCATACACACACACACACACACACACACACACACACACACACACACACACACACACACACACACACACACACACACACACCTAGAGCCACTTTAGAGTGTCCATTCCACCTACTGCATGTCTTTGGGATGTGGGAGGAAACTGGAGCACCCAGAGGAAACCCACGCGACCACAGGGAAGACATGCATATGCCACACAGAAGGCACCCCAGCCGAGAATCGAACCAGAGAACCTCTTGCTGTGAGGCGACAACACTAACTGCTGCACCACCGTGGCTGCCCACTCTGAAACACCATCCCTACACAAGTAAAAATGACTAACAACCCCCCAAGCTCTAAAATCCAGCTTAGATAATACCTTACCCAATCCTGGTCATGCTCATGTTTATCATCAGGTTAACACCGCTACTGAAAGCATACATTTCTTATTACTTGTTGATAACTTTTTACCCTACTGCACTTGAATCTATCTCCTATTTAAGCTCTAATTCTCATCTTTCTCTTTTTCTAGCTGCCCTCATCCACTGCTCTACCCCCTCATGCATGCCCTGTATACCTAAGTTATAAATCTTCAGGATATAATAATGCAAAACAGGCAGGCTAGACAGAATTAATCCTACACCCTGCTCTCTCATTCAGATGCTACGACTGCTATCCTCCTGTTCAATATTAAATTTGCTTCATTATATCTGTTGAACTCTTTACAAACCTTTCTTTACTGAAATGTAAGAACACTAAATTTCTTTACAACAATACTTTCCCTTCTACAGCGCAGATCCGTTTATATCCTGCAAGATGTTAGAGCTAGAAGAACTGTACAGACTTATACTTGTTGATGTAAATACTTTACTGTATATGCCTGTCTTGTTATGCTTGTTTTTTCATGAGAAATCTGTTGTTTGTCTGAGAACTATCTGAAAATCACTTGTTAATATAAATGTACTATGATGGAGGTTTTCTCCATAGTCCACCCATGAAAATGGGCTCTGCCCAGTCAGACTTCCCAGGTCAACAAAGGCAAATGAAATAAATAAATAAATAAATAAATAAAATTACAACCTGCCAAGGCAAGATAATTGGCATTTTCAAAAAAGATGGCATGCCATAACATGATCCTCATTGCATTCATTCATCAAGGCCCTACAAAGGCAATTTAAAGCCATCACTGAAACAATGCCACCACAAGGGATCTGCAAAATTATTTCACATGTAAAAGATACTGGAGGGCAATCTACCACAGTAAAACACAGACAAAGTTTTATAGGGCATAGCTCTTTTCTGTCCACCTACTACAGAATTAGAGATAGGTAACTTAAAGAAACTCTTACGTCACTTAAATAAGTTCCCCTCCTTTAATTAACAATGCCACATTTCCTTTATAAGATGATTGGACACTGGCATACATTGCAAACAAGAACATGGGATGCATTAGCATCTGCAGTGGTTGCAATACTGCCTAGATCTCATGTCTAAAGATTCATTTCCTTTGTGCTGTGATAAATGGGATTAGTGAAGACATTAGTGTTGCAGTTCTGTTAACAAGATATATGGATACTACACACCCTCTAACAGTATAGCAGTGGGTTATCTGTGGCTTAACATTTGGATACTGCAGGCAACAGCAGAGATTAGAACATATAAAGGCAACCACTCTAAAGACACATGTAAATAGTACTCAATGGATTTATGCTGTTATTGTAAACACCACAAGATTCCCCACCTAATTACTTCTCTATCATTAATAATAAAACCTTGCATGAGATGTGGGTATTTAGGAGAAATTTATGGATTTTCTGGAATGTGAGACTGTACAATTAAAGCTGAAGAAGATTTGTTTAATGGAGGGGATGGCATTGCTTTAACTGTGGACAATTATGTTACCCTTTTAGAGTTCAATACCTCTTAGTTACGTGTTCAGTCCGAGGCTAATTTTTTCCTTGTTGTTCCTCAGGCCTGCCACTACCATGTTGACGTTGGTAATTATTAAGCTATAACCATATTGTTAAGTGTTTATGTTTGAGCTTATTTGATGGCAAAGTGGCCATTATTTAAAATGTTGTTCACTGTGATTATAACTATGTTTATTTGTTTTCCCTCCAGATATTTAGGGTTTTCAATATAGTGACAAGAATGAACTGTATTTATAAGCTAGTGTATAGTTAAAGTTTGGGAAATCAGTATTGCGTCATCATTTCTGATCTTCCCACCCTTTTTTTAGTTCATATGGGGTCACCTGTATCAGTAGCATATCTTAAGTATGCTTGAAGATTTGTTTTTATTAGCTCAGTTGTTTCTTTAGTTCATATGGGGTCACCTGTATCAGTAGCATATCTTAAGTATGGTCGAAGATTTGTTTTTATTAGCTCAGTTGTTTCTTAGTTCATATGGGGTCACCTGTATCAGTAGCATATCTTAAGTATGCTTGAAGATTTGTTTTTATTAGCCCAGTTGTTTCTTTAGTTCATATGGGGTCACCTGTATCAGTAGCATATCTTAAGTATGCTTGAAGATTTGTTTTTATTAGCCCAGTTGTTTCTTTAGTTCATATGGGGTCACCTGTATCAGTAGCATATCTTAAGGATGCTTGAAGATTTGTTTTTTTAGCTCAGTTGTTTCTTTAGTTCATATGGGGTCACCTGTATCAGTAGCATATCTTAAGTATGCTTGAAGATTTGTTTTTATTAGCCCAGTTGTTTCATTAGTTCATATGGGGTCACCTGTATCAGTAGCATATCTTAAGTATGCTTGAAGATTTGTTTTTATTAGCCCAGTTGTTTCATTAGTTCATATGGGGTCACCTGTATCAGTAGCATATCTTAAGGATGCTTGAAGATTTGTTTTTATTAGCCCAGTTGTTTCTTTAGTTCATATGGGGTCACCTGTATCAGTAGCATATCTTAAGTATGCTTGAAGATTTGTTTTTTTAGCTCAGTTGTTTCTTTAGTTCATATGGGGTCACCTGTATCAGTAGCATATCTTAAGTATGCTTGAAGATTTGTTTTTATTAGCTCAGTTGTTTCTTTAGTTCATATGGGGTCACCTGTATCAGTAGCATATCTTAAGTATGCTTGAAGATTTGTTTTTATTAGCCCAGTTGTTTCTTAGTTCATATGGGGTCACCTGTATCAGTAGCATATCTTAAGGATGCTTGAAGATTTGTTTTTATTAGCCCAGTTGTTTCTTTAGTTCATATGGGGTCACCTGTATCAGTAGCATATCTTAAGGATGCTTGAAGATTTGTTTTTATTAGCCCAGTTGTTTCATTAGTTCATATGGGGTCACCTGTATCAGTAGCATATCTTAAGTATGCTTGAAGATTTGTTTTTATTAGCCCAGTTGTTTCTTAGTTCATATGGGGTCACCTGTATCAGTAGCATATCTTAAGTATGCTTGAAGATTTGTTTTTATTAGCCCAGTTGTTTCTTTAGTTCATATGGGGTCACCTGTATCAGTAGCATATCTTAAGGATGCTTGAAGATTTGTTTTTATTAGCCCAGTTGTTTCTTTAGTTCATATGGGGTCACCTGTATCAGTAGCATATCTTAAGTATGCTTGAAGATTTGTTTTTATTAGCTCAGTTGTTTCTTTAGTTCATATGGGGTCACCTGTATCAGTAGCATATCTTAAGTATGCTTGAAGATTTGTTTTTATTAGCTCAGTTGTTTCTTTAGTCCATATGGGGTCACCTGTATCAGTAGCGTATCTTAAGTATGCTTGAAGATTTGTTTTTATTAGCCCAGTTGTTTCTTTAGTTCATATGGGGTCACCTGTATAAGTAGCATATCTTAAGTATGCTTGAAGATTTGTTTTTATTAGCCCAGTTGTTTCTTTAGTTCATATGGGGTCACCTGTATAAGTAGCATATCTTAAGTATGCTTGAAGATTTGTTTTTATTAGCCCAGTTGTTTCTTTAGTTCATATGGGGTCACCTGTATAAGTAGCATATCTTAAGTATGCTTGAAGATTTGTTTTTTTTAGCTCAGTTGTTTCTTTAGTTCATATGGGGTCACCTGTATCAGTAGCATATCTTAAGTATGCTTGAAGATTTGTTTTTATTAGCCCAGTTGTTTCTTTAGTTCATATGGGGTCACCTGTATCAGTAGCATATCTTAAATATGCTTGAAGATTTGCTTTTATTAGCCCAGTTGTTTCTTTAGTTCATATGGGGTCACCTGTATCAGTAGCATATCTTAAATATGCTTGAAGATTTGTTTTTATTAGCTCAGTTGTTTCTTTAGTTCATATGGGGTCACCTGTATCAGTAGCATATCTTACGTATGCTTGAAGATTTGTTTTTATTAGCCCAGTTGTTTCTTTAGTTCATATGGGGTCACCTGTATCAGTAGCATATCTTAAGTATGCTTGAAGATTTGTTTTTATTAACCCAGTTGTTTCTTTAGTTCATATACATACATATAAACATACAGCCTACCTCGATCTGGCGAAGGCCTTCGATACAATACCCCACTCGGGTATCATTGAAAAACTCATCAGCTTAAATGTTAACCCATACATCACAAGATGGGTTGCAAACTGGCTGAGTGACAGAACTCACAGGGTCAGAGTTGCTGGCGCCATGTCAGACTCAAAGCCTGTCACAAGTGGTGTACCACAGGGCTCAGTCCTGGGCCCACTCTTGTTTGGCATCTACTTTTCCGAAGTACAAGCAAACACAGGAGGGTTATGGCTGACAAAGTTTGCAGATGACTGCAAACTGGGCGCCATAGTAGAAAACACATCTGACACAGATATCCTTCAGAAGGGTCTCACAGAAACGGATAACTGGTGCCAGAGCCATGGGCTAAAGTTAAATGCCAAAAAATGCATAGTCATACCCTTCGGGAAAAACAAGGTTACCCCTATCTACCAAATAGGTGGCAATCCACTGAGCATAGAAGAAGTTATCAGGGACCTGGGGACCCAGGTTGATAGTAGTCTGTCATTCGACACCCATGTAGCTAAAGTAGTTAGGAAGACCTTCTACATTGCCCACCTTATCATGAAGGGATTCTCATCTAGATCAAGGGAGGTCATAGTCTCCCTATACTCATCACTCATCAGACAAATGATTGAGTACAATGCCCCATTCGGAATGTATCTGACCCGACACTTGCAGCAGCTGGAGAGGCCACAGAAGTTCCTCACCAAAAGGATAAAGGGTCTCAAACATCTGTCCTATGCTGCCCGACTGAAAGAACTCCAGCTCTATTCAGTCGCTTACCGCTTGCTCAGAGGTGACCTTTGCCTAACATACAAGGCCATGTCAAACCCAGATTTGATGAATATGCTTCACCTCAAAAATCTAGATCCGTCAGAGCCACAAGGGCGGGAGACTTAAACCTCGACACGGCTATTAATAGGAGGAGCTGGAGGGATAGATTCATCACCCAAAGACTCCCTATGCTGTGGAATAAAATCCCGGTATATGTGAGGCAGAGCACCTCGCTGGCCTTGTTCAAGAGAAATCTTGACCAATGGATGGGAGATCGCAGATATACCCCAGGGATTACCTCAGTGTCACTGCTCAACAGAGGCACAGCAAAATAATCGGTATAGTTCCCCATACTAAAGGGGTGGCGTAAGCCACAAAACTATGGGCTAGGCTTGTAAATGCCCTCGGGCAGATAGCCTAGTATGAACCTATGAACCTATGAACCTATATGGGGTCACCTGTATCAGTAGCATATCTTACGTATGCTTGAAGATTTGTTTTTATTAGCCCAGTTGTTTCTTTAGTTCATATGGGGTCACCTGTATCAGTAGCATATCTTACGTATGCTTGAAGATTTGTTTTTATTAACCCAGTTGTTTCTTTAGTTCATATGGGGTCACCTGTATCAGTAGCATATCTTACGTATGCTTGAAGATTTGTTTTTATTAGCCCAGTTGTTTCTTTAGTTCATATGGGGTCACCTGTATCAGTAGCATATCTTAAGTATGCTTGAAGATTTGTTTTTATTAACCCAGTTGTTTCTTTAGTTCATATGGGGTCACCTGTATCAGTAGCATATCTTAAGTATGCTTGAAGATTTGTTTTTATTAGCCCAGTTGTTTCTTTAGTTCATATGGGGTCACCTGTATCAGTAGCATATCTTAAATATGCTTGAAGATTTGCTTTTATTAGCCCAGTTGTTTCTTTAGTTCATATGGGGTCACCTGTATCAGTAGCATATCTTAAATATGCTTGAAGATTTGTTTTTATTAACCCAGTTGTTTCTTTAGTTCATATGGGGTCACCTGTATCAGTAGCATATCTTAAGTATGCTTGAAGATTTGTTTTTATTAGCCCAGTTGTTTCTTTAGTTCATATGGGGTCACCTGTATCAGTAGCATATCTTAAATATGCTTGAAGATTTGATTTTATTAGCCCAGTTGTTTCTTTAGTTCATATGGGGTCACCTGTATCAGTAGCATATCTTAAGTATGCTTGAAGATTTGTTTTTATTAGCCCAGTTGTTTCTTTAGTTCATATGGGGTCACCTGTATCAGTAGCATATCTTAAGTATGCTTGAAGATTTGTTTTTATTAGCTCAGTTGTTTCTTTAGTTCATATGGGGTCACCTGTATCAGTGGCATATCTTAAGTATGCTTGAAGATTTGTTTTTTATTAGCCCAGTTACTTGTTCTACTACTACTGGATCTTCTTTCTGGGTGCCTTTTTTTCCACATTACTCTAGTTGCTACGGTGGTAGTGTTGCAGTAGCGTTGTCGCCTCACAGTAAGACGCTGTTCGGTTCGATTCTCAGTTAGAGCGTCTTCTGCGTGGAGACATGCATGAATGGGCGTACCTTCGTTGAATGTAGTGCATCAGGGCTGGTAACTTGGCATGTAAAAATCAACTACCAATCATTAGCGGACCAGAGTTCCGCTGTGGCAACCCCTAACCGGGAAAAGCCGAAAGAGTCAACAACAACAACAGCAACTCTAGTTGCTACTTGCATATCCTGGTATTTTATAACTGTTTTCTCAGCAGCACACTGTCATCACTAGATATAACTATTTCAGTGATGAATGCTGCTTTTCTCTTTAACTACTGTAAATTGTTTTCTTCCTTGTAATTTCTTGATGCAGCATAAAGTAATGGTCACATGGGATGATACAATACCAACTTATTGCATAATCCGATGAGATTATTATTTTTTAATTTTTGATAATTCTTTGCAGTTCACATTTCCACTTCTTCACAGCCTACATATATAATATAGTATTTGTGCAATCCCCAGAGTAACAGTCTTGCCACATTGTTATGCCTTTCAGTATGCAGATCTTCAATCATAAGTATGTAACAACTAGTAACAGATATGCAGCAGCTTCTAGAGCTATACTGCAAAACCTGAATTGGTCTTAAACTCCACTTTTTTTACAGATTTTCTGAATCAGTTTGTATCACATCCATTGTTGTAAGCTAACATTGTTAGAGTTTAGTACTTTGATCTAAATTGAATGCATCAAATCTTGATGAACATGTTTCGATTTTCTGTACCTGCCACTGTCACTGTGGATTTTCCAATTTTCTTTCCTTTTTCTCTGTTTCAGCCTTTATATTCTTTATTTTGTCATTTAGCAATTCCTGTTACCTCATTTTTGTCTGCTTCCGTGTATATTTCCATTCCTATTCCTTTCCAAAATGCTTCTTCAAATCTGAGTGAGGATATCATCTTAGACTTGTTGTCTTCAAGGATTAAATCTTTCACTATGTTTAAATATGATGATGTCAACAAATACGTATGCAGTGCCATAATTGCTGACAATTTCTAGGATGCCCATGCCTGCATCAGACCAACAGATACAAAATCTCGTCATACACTTACAGGCATAAAGCAATTTTCATTTGAACCAGCACTTTTTATGGTTAGTCAATCACAACAAAAGTGTTTAAAAAGAGAGTTGTTATTGTGGTGATACTGCTATTTGAAATGATTTGCTGTTTTGAATAACTAAATGTAGATCAAATGTTGGCAAAAATATGAAAGTGAAGGTTATACTTAAGTATGTATGAGAGGTGTGGTACTGTTCTGTGATAACCGGAAGGGGGAGGTACAGAAGAAGGTTCGATTAAAATGTAGAAATTCATGTCTACAGCCCGTGTGTGTTGTGCTGCACTCTTCTGTGCTCTAAAGGTGAACATACGTGAATGCGGCATTATTGATGCAGATGGACAACAGATATGCATCCAGTCATTAGCTGGATATATGTATTACATGTATTATATGCATGATATGCACTTGAAACATACATGTGCATTCTTCTACATGTGTATCTGTGTTACTATGCAGCTATGTACTACCTATGTATAAACACTGTTGTATTTGTTTGCACACAAGTGCGTAGAAGTGATATAGCTTCACAAATATGCTGCTGACATTGTAAACATTTGAAATTCTGAAGAACCCCAATGTGGTGGGTTTGAGCTTACTATACAGTTATTACTGCATGTTCCTTCAGCACCCAGTTTATAAAACTTCAATTCCCATAATGAACCACTTCACAAAATCTTCTTATGCTTGTAATACTGTTGCATATGGCAATTACAGCTTTTATACTGCATCTGTAGCTCAGATCAAAAGGTTTCCACAAAAGTTGAAAGCCTCATCACTTGTTCAGGACAACTTACCATCTGAAAACTTACACATTGCTGTAGGCACTATCACCTACTCAGTATCAATCCTCGGGCATAGATCCATTAATGAGAGCTATGTACCTAAACTGTGGAAACAGTCTTGGATAATCTGTCTTCATAAAGGCAGCACCTGTATATAATTGTCAGACTACACACTTATAGTTTCTTACTTCTACTCTCCAAAATCATAACAAAATGCATCTACAAACAGTTTCTTGGACACTTAACTAATAGCAATCTACTGTCCTATACTCGGCATTGTTTCAGACCCAAACATAGTACTGAGGCATCTGCCCTGCTTTCATTCCTACACCACATATACAAGCATGTAAACGAACATAACTATAATGCTACAATATTCTTAGATGTCTCCAAAGCTTTTGACACCACGTTTCATAAAATTATACTTCATAGACTAACCACATTAAACTTGATTAGAGAAGCTATTTAATGGCTCATCAGTTACCTCACCCAGAGAATGCAGTCCATTAAATTCAAAAAATCACATCAACCCGCTTTCTTATTATAGTAAGTCTAGTGCAGGGCTCAGTATTAGGATCCATTACTGTTAAATATTACAAAGCCACACCAATGCCAGCCTTAGTATAATATGCAGGTAACTCAGCCTTAACCTGTAATGCCTTCTCCGTTGAAGAACTTTTCACACACTCATACAGCAAAGTTTTCAAGTAACAGAACAGTGGGTAGTAAATTCACACCTGCTATTAAATGCCAATAAAACCAAACTCATACTATTTAGCAATAAATCAGCATAAAGTCAAAACCTGGACTTCCCCATTAAATCATTCAACACGACAATAATTCAAACAGTAGAGCATATTAAACGACTGGGATTTATTGTTGATAGAAATCTAAAATTTGATAAACTTGTACTATACCATCAGTAAAACACAAAAACTAGGTATGTTATCTAGATCAAAACTGTATATCCCCCAACAAGTATATATAAATGAAATCACAAAATGGCTCAGTTCAGCAAATTTGAATGTTGATATAACAACATAGTTAAATTTCTTGCTGATATTCCACATATAACTCATCACTTGACAGATACTGCAAATAAATAGTGGTTAGGTCTAAAATTTAACAGTTATCTTATCTCAAATGAAACTCCTACACAACATACTCAAAAAGCCAAAAAAAGTCCCCAACTGTAGCAAACTCCCACCAAGACCCATACACTCCATAAAAAACTAAGTAATCATCATGAAATCCCACAACAGACATGGTGACTCACTCTACTCCACTTTTTTTTTACTAAATGGAATACTTTCCTACCAGAAATTAGTGAGGAAACAAATGCTGCCAAATCAATAATCCAATTTGAAAAAAATCTGAATAAAACATATATAAATGCAACCTTAACCATATTATTGATTGTACACTCTCGACCATATTATTGACTGTGCGCTCCTGACCATATATTGACTGCCCACTCCCGTACACTCCTAGCCTTACAATTACTTATTCTCCAGTTAATAATTTTCCACCTTGAAAAAACAAATTTATAACTTGAGATCACTGCAGTTTTTGTAATGAGCACATCTATACCTGCAGATTGCGTTAATGCATTTTAATAACATTGCCTCAAGAGGTTTCATTTTTTTATTCAGCATAATATTCTGATTGTAATTAAATATGTAATGTATAGTATTGCACTTTTCCCCCCTGGGATTTCATTGAAAAGGGCTATGTTGCCCAGTTGGACTATCCCAGTCTAAAAATCTTAATTAATTAATAGATTAATAAATTCACACAAATAGAAAATGAAGAATAAAAGGCAGATTTTGAATGTTTTGGACTTCTGCTTGTGTATCATATCTTGATGTCTTCAGCTGATGGAAACATACATCAAAATAGGAGCCATTCTCAAAAGGATGCCATGGACTTGAATGATATTCATGTGGCTATATAGAAAGCTATCTGTTAAGTATACATTTTCCTTATTTAGGACTGTACTCATGTCTATAAACTGATCTTCTCATCCCAGATAATAAAACATGACCATTTTCCTTTGTTTGGTATAGTGTGTATAATGCTGGCATTGCATGAAATCTTCCATTACCCTCTTGAGAATTTACCTTACAGATTCCTTCATCTTACTGCCTGTTATACTTCAGATGTTTTGGCCTTATAACAGCCCACATAAAAAGATATTTGCAGCCTTCCATTTTTGTCTAAGTAGGATCAAAAAATGTACTATTAGTGTCTAGTAGACATACTATAATCTTCCTGTGACCAATTATCATGGAAACTGTTGCTGCACAGATACAAGTCAGCTCAGTTAGGGTGAGGTTTCATTCAGAACCAAGCGAACAGCTCAACAAAAAGACAGGAGTTGTGATATAGCTGGCTGACACAGTAGAGATAGTGAGTGTTAAATAATTTCTTGCAACTAACACATTTTACTGTTTATAAAATCAGATAATGCTGTCAGTGTTTGGGCTGACAGAAGACATATTTATTTAGGAGATAGAGAACAATTCATATCAAAGGGGATTCCAAAAATGAACTGACAGTTTCTCCAGAAACTCTAAAAAAAACAATAATTTGGATTACTGACATTCTGAAAGAAGAAAGAGAACAGTCTGCTAGAAATTATACAATGGCAAGTGATTAGTATTCAACAATAACCAAGATGGTTGGCCACAACAATAAACATACCCATTATAAATCATGTATTACCATAACAAAAATTCCAGAGATTCTAGCTTTGGAAAAGAAAAACTACAGCTACTTTTCCCTATCAAATAACTGGAGTAAAGAAATGGATGTATAACAGGGTGGAAGATCGTCTTCCATTCTCTCAGTAGGTACATAAAAATACAAAAACATAAACAAGAAAAGTCTGCAAAATTGTTACTGGCACATCAGGAGTCTGCAGACATCCTTATGTAAGCAGTAGGATGCCCTTAAAAAAACACAAAAACTGTATTGACCATGATGTACAGTACAAGCATCAGCACATACGTGTTCCATACATGCACAGTACATTTTAAAGCTGCCTCCAGTTGCAGTAGATTGCAAAAAAAAAAAAAAAAAAACTCTGCAGGATAAAAAAAAGTTTGATGGTACAATTTCATTATTTAAAACGGTAAGCACATTTAAATAACAGCATTGTATAATAATTATCAGTTCTTGTGTGTGGGTAATACTGCTTTGTCAATGGCTGTATTACTAATTTGATCATTTGGACTTCACGCCCCCCCCCATAAATCACACCAGCACTCAGTACACTCAGCATTACCCTCACCCAGTTGCTGGGTATTGCTAAAAGGTATGCCAATAAAATTCCATACTGTGAGCATAGACAATTTATTATGAGAAGAAGCTTTACATGAAAAACACAATTATTGCAAAATGCTAGCTCTGCAATGTCATTAATCACATGGTGGGAAGCAGTGACATCTGTACTGCATAAACATGAAATCAAAGACATATTTTTTTCAGTTTTGCACCGTACATCAGAGTAGCAGATTTTAAAATAAATCAATTTAGTGTTTACATACTATTCCAGCTTCTGCTTGTTAAAAGTCATGTTAAATTTAAGGCTGAAATGTTACTCCACTGCGGACTGGATCTGAAGTGCCATAGTTTGTGTTGCATAAATTGCCCTGTGCTACTGCTTTTACTTCCCATTAACACATGAATTACACTCTTCTTTCAACATTTGTTCAGAATGCATACATTCCTACATACCAGACTACAGTTTTAAAATGCCATCTAAAGCACACAAGAGGTGATTCTGTATCTCCAAAATTGCATATCTGTGAATGACTGTGTATTTGTGTGACTGCCATATACAGTATGGGCCTGGAAGACAGGGGCAATGAGATAAGATGGACAGCAGATCAAGGGGCATGGTGGCTGTTGGTGTTTGTCTTCTCTTTAATAGTTGTAAGCCCTGGCTTTAAGAGTGAATTACTTACTACTAACAGAAGTATTCCAGACACAGGTCCTAAATTGCTACATCTTCTCCAGGGTGGGAGGGGCAGGCTACTTTTTTGATTACTTATTTATCTGTATTTATTTATTTGTTTAATAACCAGGCAGATGGACTGCTCCTAGACCCCTTTCTGCCATGACCTGGGCACAAAACAAAATACAGTGGGTTCTTCTGAAAAATCAAAACTTTAACATCCAGGGTAGTTAAGCTATAGCAATAATTATAACTTGCATGCTCTGCAAACAACACTACAAGACCCTTACAAATATTTTAAGGATAATAAAGCTCTATTTATTCCAAACAAAATACTTATAAAAACAGAGATCCACAGCATAAATTATTTTTATTATAGGAGTAAACAACTCAAGAGGCATATTTCAAAGTCTAGATTGTTGCTGCTGAAAGAAGTATCACAGCTGTTTAATCTTCTCTAATGTATGCTTTTCAGTGGTGGATTAAGTGTACTTGGGCCCTGGGTGGGTTTCAAACTATAGCCTTCATGGATACACTTTTTTGATCATACACACATGCACATGTTCTTTTGGATTCGTCTTCCTGGTTGTATTAAATTATATTTACTGTCTAATAATGCAAAATGTATTTGTGTTTGTTTTAAATATTAGTAGCCTTGAACATTTTTCAAAGAAGTAGTGAAACAAACTCTCTAACCAATAATAACATTAATAATTTCAGAACATTTCAATTATAAAAGTTCACTCCAACTGCTGTCACCTTAATCCGCCAGTGTTCATGGCTATCAGTTATATCTGATTGTATTCACCTTAAATGTCTGATTGTACAAAAAAGACTACAGTAAAGTATTCCAACACAGCGTTATATAATTGCACACTAGTTCTGCAAAGCCAGACTAATGACTATTTAACTTGATCATGACAGCAGGGGCAGAGAGACATATTTTCATCCATAGACACTCCCATGCCCAGGAATTATGGTTATATTGTTAATTGCATGTCTGATTATAGTAAAATTATTAATAATCATCATCATCATCATGGGAAGAATAATGTATTTCAAGTTTGTGCCACACAAACAGTAGCCAAAGTAAAGTATTACATTTTACTTTGCATAAATATACAATAATACTGACTCCTATAAAGGCATTATAATGACTGCTTAAACTGAGCAAATGACTAGAGCGTTACTTTCATCCAGAAACAGTGCCCTTACCACCCACTTTGTTAACTTTGTATATAGTTTCATAGGTTCGTAGGTACACACTAGGGTAACAGCCACCAGGGCCTTTATAAGCCTAATCATGCAACCCACCTGAATTGTGCCCCTATGTATCATGGGTATTTATTAGGAGGGGGTATATTAAGAAGTTTCAATAGGTTATGTGGGTGGGGTATGTTAGTCCGGGCATTATTGTCTGCCTCTGTCTATTCAAAACATGGGGGGCTGACCCAGGGTGAATTTTCAATTGCCCATCCATTGGTCAAGGTTATAGTTAAATAGGCTTAGTGATGTACTCTGGTTCACGTGGATAGGGACCCTGTTCCAGAGCATTTCTGTTTTATTAGCATGTCTTATTTATGTCCCAAGTAGAGTTTAAAATCACTGGATCTAGTGGTAGAAGCAAATTATATAGAAAAATGGGAGTTGTGGAAACAAGTACATGCAGAATATGTTCCCAGATCCCTGACTAATGGGTCAATTCTTAGGGGTGCCTTGTCAATGGAGTAATTAGCCTGGGTGATAGTTTTCCTAAAGTCACTATAATGCATTTTTGGCACTGAGTTTTAATCTGTGACTTTGGCACCAGTCATTTGTTTGTGTTAGACCCTCTTGTAAGAAGCTTGTATCATGGGGGAATCTATGATAGCCCCCAATTTACAATAATCTGTGAATACAGTCAGCCAAAATCCATTGACATTAGCCTTTACCTTCAAGAAGTAAATACCAAATAGCAGTGGCCCCAGCACAGAGCCATGATGTACCCTGCTGGAGACCAGTCTTAGTGGAGATGATGTCACCAATACTGACTTCCTGAATCCTGTCTGTGACCCAACTGGCAATTCAATGGGTTATGTAGGGGTTTATGCCAAGTTCAGTGAGTTTGTCAACTTTACATGCGTGAGGCATTGTACTGAACACCTTAGCCAGGTCCAGGTAGGCAGTATGCACTGTTTTACCTCATCAATTGCCTTGGTGACCTTTAAAAAAAGTATACCAGGTTTAGTAGGCTTGACCTTCCTTTGACAAAGCCAGACTAAGATGGGTCCATTGTTTGAAGGTTGCCTATGCCTTTGTTGATAATTTCCAAGCATATTAGATAGATTTGTCAGACAATTGGGTTTGTAGTTCCCAAGGTCAGTTAATGGTCTGCCCTTGTGAAGCAGGATAACCTTAGCAGGCCTCTATTCTCATGGTACAAAGTCTGTTTTGGAGCCATAGTTGAAAAGTGACTGAAGTGGTTCAGGTAGCTCATTTTTCAAGATATTTAGGAGATATCCCAGGATATTGTCATGGCACATTGAGGCTAAGACATCTGATTGCAATAAAATGACTGTCACAGTAATATATGTCAACTTTAACACAAACAGTAGTCACAGGAAAATATTCAATCCTGCTCTACACACAAATCACATTAGTCTTGCAAAGCTAGCCTACAGTAATGAGCAAATGACAACAGTCAGCCATTTTCAATCATATGCAGCCTCCATATCCAACAGTCATAAACCAAATTTTTGCATAGACCATAGATGTCTGATTGTGTTAAAAGTTAAATAATAATAATTATGGACATAGTAATATATGTTATGTTTGTTTCAGACAAACATAGTAGCCATAGCAAAGTATTCCAACTTATTATACACACGTACCACTAATCCTACAAAGCCAGGTTGTTATAATGCAGCAGAAGACAAGAAGATAAATTTCATTCACTCAGAAAAGTCCCCAACCCCATCCAACAGTTATAACCACTTTGCTGACTTATTACAATGAACCTGAGTGTGATAAAAATAATTGTCACAGTAATGTGACATTTCTTTACACAAACAGTAGTCATAGTAAATTGTTCCAAGTTATTCCACACAAATGCAGTTCAATCATGCAAAGGCAAACTGGGTTAACTGGGTAAAAAAAAAGATGATAATTTATGTTCATCCACAGACAGCCCCCCCCCCCCCCCACACACACACACAAACACACACCAGCTCAGCAGGTATAGCCACCTTTCTGAGTGTGTATACCTAGTGTATACCTAGACATCTGAGTATGACAAAAATAATGCCTACAATATGTTTTTTAACATATTTCAACTTTATTTCACAGAAACAGCAGGCACAAAAAAGGAAAATAATTTCCCTTTTCTCACACAAATCATATTAGTCTTGCAATGTTTGCCATTTTGTCAGCTGTGTACTTCCTATATGTATGACTATAGTAAAATAAAAAATAATTATAAAATAAAATGAGAGGCATACTATTTCATCTCTGTTTCATATAAAACATAGTTGTTGGCCATAAAGTTAAGGTGATAAGCTAGAAATGAGGATATAACTAAGTTCCAAGCTGGGTCAGCACAGACACATCACTGCATCAGGCTAAAATGTGCTGTGTATAACTCCTCTAAAAGAAATTATAAGCTAAATTTCCAAAATCCCCTTGCATGCCAAATATGATGTTTTGTTGCCTGTGTTTATGGGGAAACCACATAGAAATGCTAAATGCATTTTGCATGGTGAGTTTGTCTTCCTCAGCAGACACTCAGTTTAGTCTCAGGGTATAACAGCACATAGTACCACTTGTTAGACTGTATAATTGAAGATAAAACAGTTGAGTCTTTTCAGGCATTTTCACAAGTTTCTCATGTTACACAATACACTTAAAGTTTGCTTACATTCTGCTCCAATTAGTATGTAAGAGTATGTAAGTAACTTTGGTATTTATACACGTCTTAGTTAAGGGACAGATAAGATTTCAGTAATCACTTAATGTGTATAGCATTCCATTTTGCAAAGTGAATAAAGTCATCAGATATCATTTCTTAACAGTTAAGAGCTGCAGTGAGTATATATTGTTTGAATTTTTGTTTGTGTTGTGATTTTTATATGTACAAGTATTTTAAGTATTAGTTGCATTCGTGTAGACTAAAGTTACATTTTTTTTAGTATATTTGATATGTATTTTGATTAATTGTATTTAACATATAGGGACATTGTCATTGTTAGATGCCGCTTTAATGCTTTTAAATATGACATGTTTTTTCAGATATCCTAGATTGGCTACCTTCACTTTAAATAGTTTAAACATTTCTGTTGTGTTAGGTCTGATGAAATGATTGGTAAACCTCAAAAGTGCTTACCTGTTGTTTTATATCTGGATTTTACAGGTTACCGTTTTATTTTTGGAGCTTTAGCATTTTATTTTTTCATTGTTAAAGGTGTTAATTCATAGCCATGTTGGTTGCTGAATTTTATCTCTTACTTCTAGCTGTCGTTTGTGGTTACAGCGACGATTACTCAACAGTCTGCATTTACAATTTTTGCCTAATGTTAAGCTGACCAAGTTTACAGATGATTGCAGATTGGGTGCAGTCATTGAATCCTCCCAAAAAAATAAATATCTGACAAGAAGGCCTGACACAGGCTAAAATAATGGTCAAATGCTCAGTGCTAAAAAGTCTATCATAGTATTTTTTGGAAAGATGGCCCATCCCAGCAAACTACTACAATGACAATATACCACTATGAGTAGACTCTGTAGTCAGGGATTTGGGAACACATATAGGCAGTGATTTGGCATTTGACCATCTTGTGTCTACAGTAGTGAGGAAATAATTTTATATTGCACAACTTGTTAACAAGGGTATGGCATCTAGATCCAAACATGTTATTGTTTTGTTGTACTCTGCTCTCATAAGACCAATAATTAAGTGCAATGCCCCCTTTGGTATGTATCTAGCCAGGCATAGGCAAGAACTGGAAAGTTCTCAGAGATTCCTCCCAAAAAAGAATACATGGTATGACAAACAAGTCCTATTCTGGCTACCTCAACGCCTTGTCCTTGCATTCAGTCTCCTACAGGCTGCTGAGAAGCCTGGCCTAAAAAGCTTCTGCTAATCCAGCCCTAATGAACTTGTTGCACATCTGTAAAACAAATAGTATCAGTCACCCCCAATCCAGGGAGCTAAGCCTTATCTGCAACATAAATAGGACAGGTATGTGTCTTAGAGGCTCTTCCTTCTTTGGAGCAGGCTTGCCATCCAGGTAAATCAGAGTTCATCCCAACATTTTTTCAAGCAAAACCTGGATCAATTTACAGGGAAAAGTAAATATACCCCTGTCTGGCACCTATGGCTCTAAATGAAAGGAAGCTTAAAAATGCATTGTGATCCATTCCCAAGTATATATACCCCCACAAATCCCTTGGTAACCAATCAAATTGAAGCATGGTTAGGGTTAAAAAGGTCCCTTGTTTTTTTCCAAGATGGTGGTCATCTGAGAAACACCCTCTCCTCTTTGCTCCATCTACATTCAATAGGTTAACCCTATCAACTCAAGATTATATAGGTTAAGACCTTGTACAAGCGAACCTTTACGCTTCAACTTTAAATATTTAAGGTTTTTACACTAAAACTAATTGTTTTAGTACTCTAAACCTGCTCGTTTTAACCAGCAACTGAAAGCTAATGAAGCTACACGTGGCTATATAGTGGCCCAAACTTTCAGCATCGGATTAACTGACAGCACCCAAGAGGACAGAGTCGGAGATTACAATGCCAAAGGAACCTGAAACTATGGATATTCAAACCACAAAATCCAAACTATCAGCTATCTCCACATCACTGGAAAAAGAAGCAAAGAGGTTAAGATCATCCAAATCTGTACAGGAGCAGCCAAAGGATCTGATTAAACAGAGGGCCAAAGGATCACTACAAATTGATGAGCTGAAAAGTGCTCTGCTACCTCTGCAAGCGGCCATCCAAGAATTAACTGTGAAAATGAGCTCTTTCGACTCCTTGATCAATAAAATAGCTGACCGACTAGACCTGGTTGAAGGGAGATCTAAATCCAATGAGTTTGAAATTGAACACATAAAAGAAGAATTACATATGAAAGACAAAGCGATCAATGACATGCAAGCAAAAATCTTGGATCTTGAGGCTAGCAGTAGGAGGAACAACCTGATTATTAGGGGTCTACCTGAGAAATACGAACTAAATCAACTTCTTGAAGTTACTACACAAATTTTCAGCAATTTATGTCATGAGAGAAGCCCTCCAACTAAATACATCATTGAGAGAGCACACAGAGCATTGCGGAAATAGCAAACCACCGCAATCCCAAGACCTGTCTATGTCAAAATGCTTAACCATCAGGATGTGCAAACTATTTTATCAGCCTACAAGAAAGCAAACCATTTCTCCTGGAATAACCAAAACATTGTCATTTCTCAAGATTTACCCCTTGAAATAAGAAGATTTACCCCTTGAAATAAGAGAGAAATGCCGCAAACTCTCACCCTACTGTGCCAACCTCATTTCTCGTAAAATCAAATTCCAAATGAAATTCCCTTCTTCATTATCATTTACCTATCTATATGTCTTCACCCAAAGAAGCGGATTCTATCTTTGCCAAATGCTTTGGTTCAACCCCAACCAATCGGCGAAGCCCCCGACTACTTCACTCCACTTGCCGGAGGTTCTTACAGCCTTTCTAGTCCTTCACTGCTGTTAGTGTGTCTTTATTTGCACAAATCTACAACTGGTCTTTTTTATTAATCAGCTCTTGAGTCTCCCTTGCTATGATAGGAACTTTCCTTTAGTTCCTGTTGCTCGGGGGATCCATGAAAATGGTGGTTAATCCGAGACTTGATTGATGCCCTCTGAAGCCGGAAGTTGAATGGTTTACATCCTTTGTTGTCCTGGAAAGGGTGCATAACCTGGAGAATGTTATCATCGACAGCTACAGGGAGTGCTTACACCTGGATGATATGTCATTCAAATCTCCTTAGAAGTTGGTCTGTTCGGATTGGAAGGGTGAGAACCATTATCTTCCCTGGATTTCCTTTAATAGTTATGCATGGGATCGCGAACCTCGATCCAATCTGCTGGAGCGGACTAGAGGTCAGTTGCCTGGTGTGTGAGAAGTTGCCTAATATTAACTTATCTATTGCAAGTTACTAGGATATCTATGCATGTCCCTTGGCGGCAAGGGGCTTACAGCTTGGACTGATAAAAGATACGAAGGACTAGCGTATGTAGATTGGTTATTTCTCCGTAATTGTTATATCCCACTATTATTAATAACTGGTGAAACCTGGCTATACCCCCTCATAAATATATTAGTATTCACTCAGGAGAAACTTCAGTCATTAATCTAAATGTTTTATCTGTAAATTTCTAGAAACCTCTTGAGCTTTGTTTACCTTCTATGTGTGGTTAGTGTTAATTATACTGGAGTACTCCAACCAGAGATTACTCGAATTATTATACAGGGTCTAACTGCTTTTAGTTGACCTCTTTCTTTTTAGGTTATTCTACAGTTTTTGGAAGCTATTTGGATTTACTAAGTAGGGTTGCTGATGGCTTCATTGGGAATTAGATGGATGTTGTATATTATTTGTAAATATTGTAGGGTCTTTACTTTTCTTTTTTTTATTTTTAATCCCTAAATGTATGTTGGATTCATGTTCACTTAGTGTATTTTATTTCTTCTTTCTCTCAATTGTAGGGGTTATGTGGTTAAGCACGGGGATAAAATTGAGGGAGTTTTGTGCCATATTTTATATAGTGCTTCATTCTGCAATTCTTCTGAAGTTTACTCTTTATTACTTATTTCTCACAACAGTGCCTTTAAATAATATTAAATTGACTCCAAATACTCATGGATAAAGTTTGGAATATTTCTTCATGGAATGTAAGGGGGATTCATGAGAAAAACAAGAAAAATCTAGTGTTGCATCCTTTATATAAGTCCCAGTCGGACCTTTGTTTTCTTCAGGAAACACATATGCTAAATGAAGAATGGGCCAAGGATAAAAACAGAAAATGGATTAGAGACATTATTCCATCGGGCGTGAGCCATAATTCTAAGGGGGTGGCGATTATTATCAAAAATTCCTTTAAGCCTACGATTGTGGCAAAAGGAGTTGACCAAGATGGGAGGTGGTGTTATTTTACATGTCTAGCACATAACCTAAGTAAACCTGTACTATTTTTAAATCTTTATGGACCTTGCTCAGGGCAACTAGATTTCATCATGAAAGTTTATAATCTCCTACTGAAGTTTCCAAACCATATATTTGTCTTGGGTGGGGATTGGAATATGTTCTTAGACCCTAGCATAGACCGCTCAAGTAAGACCAAAGTCACAAATACCCAGGATTCTATAGCTCTAAGAGAGTTAATACTGGATTTTGAGTTGATGGACCCAGTTTCGTTCGGATCCGACTCTGGTAATAATAACTTTTTCACCTACTTTTCCAAATGTCACCACTCCTGGTCTCGCATAGACTTCTTTCTAATTTCCAACATTTTAGCTAAAAGGCAAATCAAACTCTCAACTGAACCTAGATTTCTCTCCGATCATTCAAGGTTAATCCTAGAGATAGATTTTACACTCAACTTGTCCCCATCTTATAAAGCTTTTAACTGGTCTCTCAATAGTAATTTACTAAAGGATCAGCCACTAACTGAAGAAATTACTTCTACTTTAAAAGAACTCTTCTCTGCTTCTCATGACAGTGATATCCCTTTTGATGTTAGATGGACGGCATGTAAAGTGATGATTAGGGGAATCCTTATCAGGAAAGCTAGCTTTTTCAAAAAACCGAACAAAGAAAAGATAACCAACCTAGTTACAGAGATTAAGACTTTGGACGACAAACTTTTAGCTAATTACTCCTTAGACACTGAAAAAGAGCTGCAATTTAAACAAAAGAACTGTTTGAGCATCCCCAATCTAACCTTTCTCTCCAAGAATTACGTTATATCTCTAGATATTCTGAATCCTTACAAACCCCTTCCAAAGCTCTAGCCAGGCTAATAGCTAACATGCCTAAATCCCCCAGAATCACTTTTATTTACCACAATAACACACTTTACATATCTGACACTCAGATTATCCAACTATTTCACCAAATATATTCAGATATCTATGCTAGTAATAACATGCTTCCTACTTGTGATGAGATGGAAAAATTCCTGAATGAACTTACCTTCCAAAAATTAGCCGACTCTCAGAAAAGTTTCCTATCAGCTCTGCTAGCTTTGTCAGAAATTCTGGAAGTCATTGACAACCTCAAGATTGGTAAAGCCCCAGACCCGGATGGCTTTTCACCTGATTTCTACAAAACATTTAAAACTACCCTTGCCCCCATCCTGCTCAAACTTTTTGAATCTTTCTCTAATAAAGGTATAACGGACCTATACATCAATCACTCTAAAACTATACTAATTCCTAAAACACTCTGGATAGTTCTAACTTAAATAACTATAGGCCAATCTCCCTTATGAATGTGGACATAAACATTTTCTCAGCCATCCTAGCTAACACACTTAAAAAAACTATGCATACCTTAATTTCTCCAGAACAAGCAGACTTTATGCCTAACAGACATACGTGGCACAATACCTTAATGCTAGAATCCATAATAAATCTCACCAAAAAAGAAAGAAACCCTAGATATGCTATGGTATTGGATGCTTGTAAGGCCTTCAACCAGGTAAACTGGAACTTTTTGTTTTTGGCTTTGTCGGGCTTTGATATCCCCCCTGAATTTATCAATATTATCAAAACATTATACAATAGTTCATATACTTGCTTACATATAAACAAGCAATATTCTCAACCAATAAAGATTGCAAATGGTACTAGACAGGAGTGTCCTCTATCTCCCCTGCTCCTTAATTTATATTTAGAAACCTTTTTCCTGTTTATCTTGCAAAAAACTTATCACTCAGTTCCTAGAATTCTCAACACTAACATCAGTTTTACGGCTTTTGCCGATGACCTGAATCTTTGTTTTGAACATCCTATATCTGACACTAAGAAGATAATTGAATCTCTGAATACCTTTGCCTCTATCTCAGACTACCAAATCAACCAAAACAAATCCTTTATCTTCCCGATCAACCCTATAGCACATAAACAACATCTGTTTCCTGATCTCTCCTTTCGTACAGATTACTCTCTTAAGTATCTAGGAGTTTCTTATGACCACTCTTCTTCTTCTCTTCTACAATCCAACTTATCAAAAGCCTGGCTTTCTATTTCCCAAGACATTTCGAGATGTCAACAGTTAAAACTCCCCGTGTTAACTAAAACTTCTATCATTAAAATGAATATACTTCCTAAACTCCTCTATCATCTCAACTCTTCTCTATCTTCGGCTTCAACTCTTTTCTTCAACAGAATTCATAAAGCCCTTGCAAAATTCATCTGGCACCCTAAGTCGGTTAGAATCTCATACCAAAGACTTATATCACCTAAATCTCTGGGGGGCTTGGCGATGCCCAGTCTCATATTATATTACAGAATCATTCACGTGAATAGAATATTTACTATTGCTAATCATCATCCAAACTCTTCTACTTGGACTCCCTTATGGGTCAAAGTGTGGTATAATCATGCCCTTAAAAATGATCTTAACCCTAGAGCTCTACCTTTCTTGAATAAATTAAACCTTAAGAAACTAAAGTTACATCACTCCCTAAAGGGGTTAATTAAGACTTTTCAGGAGCTGTTCCAATCTCTTAACCTAGGTAATGCTCTCCTACTATTTCAACTTATTCATCTTAACCAGAATTTAAATCTGAATGGTAAAATGATCAACTTAAGTAACTACCCATTAATTAAGAACTTTATCTTATGGGATATGTATAAATTCAACCACGTCTCATTAACAGATATTCGAGCAGCTTTGGCTTTGCTCAAGAAATATACTATTATCCTGAAGCAATTAAGAGAGCTCACCTCATCTTTTCTTCACAGTTATCCCAGTTCTGATGTTGATCATAACCGCGTAGCAGACCTATTACAACACTTAGTTAGTAGGAAAAGCATGCTTTCTATAGCCTATAGAACCTTTTCCTCATTTCTAAATCAAGGGAAAATTATCTTTGCGAATTACTGGGAGCAACAGGGCGCTACCCTCTCACCACATCAGAAAGCACTGTCAATAAAATCTACTCTTAAGTATTCTCCCTTTAAAAAGCTTTTGTATACACAATTTATGATTACAAATAACTTATATCTAACTCCGGTCCACTTGAATAAATTTAATCCGAATGCTTCCACTTCATGCTCCTGCTGCTCTTGTCCCCATGCGGATATCATTCACATTCTGTGGTTTTGTAGGTACTCTCACAGCATCTGGTGCTCTCTCAAGGTAAGGCTGGACAAAATGGGTTACCATAAATCTACCTTATCCTGGGAAATGGCCTTACTACACATTACCAGCCTTAACATACCTAAATTTAAACTTAGAGCCCTAATTACACTCTCCCCGGGATTCATGAACCTTGCACCAGGCGCCCGCATACCGTCGGCATTATAAAGCCAAATATGGCCACCGGCGATTCAGGTATAAACCAATCCCGTGCACTACCGGCGCGCGCTCGCCGCCCGGCGTAGGTATGCTAAACACACTGTGTGCGGTATTGCACCATGCAAATGAAGGCAAATATCGATCCACGAAGTGGCGCAGGCGTAGCGTAAGGGCACGGCAATGTAAACCAAGAAAGGCGGTGTACATTTACCCAAACATGACCAAGGAGTAATGGAAGGCTGTCAGCGTCAGGTATCATACAGGTGCAATATGCCAATGGCGAAAGGCACCGAGAATGTCCAAAGAAAACATGCACAAAATGTAAATAATGACATAAATGTTATGTACACAGAAACCACAGCAGAACCCCCGGATATGTGCACAGAAGGTGCAAAACAATGAAATAATCTGACAATGTCCTAAAAGAGCAGTATAGTACACATCAGCTGCACAGCCACCACACACCATAGTATGTATGGAAAGCCTCAACCCCAGCGCAAGGGTTGTCAAGGAGTGGCGGCAGTGTTCGGCGCCGTAACCATGTATTAGCAGTCAATGCCATGCAAATGAGGCAGATAATGGTGAATCGCCAAACCGGCGCTAGTGTAAGGATGGAGCAAACTGCGCAGCGGTAGTATACCGAGGAGTGGCCTACACGGAATACATGTCAATCGCAGAGGGGTGTGCCACTGTAGGAGAAAGCATATTGGAGGCCAGCAAACATGGGCTGTACAATGCACATCACAGCAGCAGGACCGGCGTGTGAGGAAATAGATGCGCTGAGAGTACATAATGCGCGCACAGATGCATGTGCACGAGGATGACTACGTTCCCCAACCCAGTCATGTGATGGCCTCCCCGTCAACAACCACGGATATAGGAAGGTAATGCGGAGAATATGAGGAAATGCGGAAGCAGTGTAATTGGAGCTGTAATGAGCAATCAACACCAATCAATCCAGGAAGGGCAAACGGCGGCAGCTGACAACTCTGCATGCAGACTCCGCAAAGCGGGAAAGGGAGGCATAGGAATGCAAAGATAGTAGGGGATGTAGTAGAAATGCAAAGAGCAAAGAACCGAAATAGCACAGCCAAGTACAGAGGTAGCATAACGGCGGCAGACAAAATGCATCATATGCCATGTGCCTGCAGGATGCACTGCAGGCAATAGTAGGTGCAACGTGCAGAAACAGTAATGTAAGATGCAAGGCTAAGCCAATGCAGGCAACTGTAATGTAACACTAAAGGCAATACCGTTGCAGTTGCAACGGTAAAACACTGAAGATAATCCACAGATACGGCTGCACAGACACACCCAATGACATCACCGGGTATACAGCACAACAGTATAAAGTGTGAATGCACACAACACACAGCGCGATTTCCCAAACGCCGCACCGTAGGGTGTAAACAAGCGGGGAACTTTTAATATGTATATGTTGGGTGCCGCCGTGGCCGTGATGCATAGGTATGTGTCAGAGACAGACGGAGTTGCGGAGGAGGGTGCCGACAACTACCGTAGGCCTCATAGGAGAAGGAGAGTGTTCAGACCAAGGGTGACCTACCAGGGGCTGCAAGACCTGGAGATAGTAGAGCGCTACAGGGTGGACAGGGACACATTACAGCAAATAGTGGAGCTGTGCTGGCCACGCCTGAGAACAAGAGACAACAGAGGGGAGCCCATCCCAGTGGACACAAAGGTATGTGTGAGCTTGCGAATACTGGCTACAGGTACCTTTCAAAGGCCAACCGGGGATATAATGGGCATCTCACAGGCATCAGCATCCAGGGTACTACACCAGTTCCTGGATGCCATGTTACGACATGCCCATGAGTATATAAACCTTCCCAGATCTCAGGAGGAGTTGGCTAGCAATATGCGCCACTTCCACCGTGTGGCACAATACCCGGAGGTACTGGGTGCGATAGACTGTACGCACATAGAAATCAAGTCACCGCCCGGGGAGCAGGGTAGACGCTACATAAACCGCAAGGGATACCCCTCCATCAATTGCCAGGTTGTGTGCAATGCGCAGGGCATTATCATGGATGTGTGTGCTGGCAGCCCTGGAAGCTACCACGACTCCCATATCTGGCATGCCTCACAGCTGTATCAGGTATTTGCCAGGGGGGACATCACACAAGGTCACCTTGTGGGGGATGCTGGCTATGCACTGGAGCCGTGGATGATGACACCCATCAGAAATGCACACACACACATGCAAAAATGCCATAATGAGGCACACGCACAAACCAGAATAATCATAGAGCATGTGTTTGGGATATTGAAATCACGGTTCCGGTGCTTGGATACATCCGGTGGAGCCTTGCAGTACTCTCCAGGCACATGTGCCCACATATTCATAGTATGTTGTATGCTACACAATATGATTCTGCGGAAACAGCTGCTGCAGGGACATAATGGTGTAGGGCCACCAAGCCCACCACAACTGCCAAGGCAAGCACAGGCACAGGGCGTTCAGCGCCATGAACACACTGTGCCAGCCCCAGTAGGTAGACGGAGGCGTACCCAATATGCCTATGCCTTGGCAAAGAGGGAACGTATAGCACATACTCTGACAGCGTAGGCCCCATGGACTGACACCTCCCTACCTGCACACACAGTGAAATGGATGCCACACAAACATGTCTGCCCGTAATGTGTACCGTATGGGCGGACGTATGTGTGACTCCAACATAGGCACCACCCAAACACTGCACACCCAATAGCCAGCGGAGCATGGAACGCCAACACCTCAACCGCACGCGGTCCAACAGCAGACGGCAGGGCCGTATGCTGCCACTTTCGGCGCAAGTTGACCACATATGTACTTATGTGCATACACAGATACGGAGATAGATATCATCACACACATAGAAATATATGTACACATACACAGATATAAGGTACAACAGGTAAATATGGAATCCCAGGGATGCAAGTTTACAGAGAAGTAAGAGGCGAAATCTCCACATAGTAAACATAGTGAACGACAACCCGATCATCCGGGAGGGTGGGCAGAGCAGGGAACGCCAGCCATGGAAATGTCAACCTGCATCAATGCATATCCGCGGGTCGGGATGATCGCCAGGCCACGGTACAGTAACGGGATATGTGCGTGTCATATTCATAGGATATGGATGCGGAGGTACACACCGCCGCCGGTGATGCGGTCAACGTAGGTACTGTGTGAAACCGTCGGTCGGCGGCAATCATACCTCTCAAGTGCGTCATTATGAGAGCATTACCTCATTTGGGGTCTAAAACAGTTCATGTTCCTCGAAGTTCCTCAAAGTTCCACATTGAAATAGTCTGTCACACATTCATTGTTAGGAATTTATTGAAATGAAATCCTGGTAAATAGAAATTAATCATATTAATTCATTAAAGGTTCTTCTTTATAAGTAAATCAGCATATTTTAACCATCCTATGACCTTCTTAGCTGAAGTTGTTAGTAAGCCATTAGTATGTGTTCCACATTTTGCCCATTTGTTCCATATTATGAAGGTGTGTGTTCCTCATTTTGGAAATGGAAGGTTGAGAGCTATGGCGGCAATATGTGTATGTGTGAGGTGAGGTTCTCGTGTGTTCCGCTGTGTGTGTGTAATGTGTGTGCCACGGTAAAATGTGTATGTAGGTGACATGTCACAGGCGGAGAGGAATAACATGCGTAGGCATACAGTACAGGAAACATAGGCGTATGTACAGCAGTACCCACAAAGTAGTAGTGACAGCTCCTCAGTGGCTAGGCGCGTGGCGACGTAAAACGATGCAAAGCGGAAATGTCCCAGAATGTCCCACAGGACCATAGCCAACAGGAGATTCAAAGGACGCATGTACAAACCATGACCGTATGTATGGCGGCCATATGGTAGACTCAACACGATACGTCGGCAACGTTACACAGCATCAGGCATGTACGGCGAAAATATGCATGTGCTATCCCGGCACCGATCGTGGCCACCTACCGTCCCATAAATACCGCTGTGTGTTCCACGACTGTTAAGTAAGCAAGCGCCACACGAATAGGAGGCAACCGGTAGCATACAGGCCATCCCAAGTACAGGACCACAATCACCGTAACTATCAGTGACAAAATGCCAATGGATAGTAGGCACGTATGAACATCCGCAGATATATAACCGATGTGAAGGAGGAATACGTGCAGGAAGCACACATGCAGGCGATACCGACACCACACGACATCAACAAAACAAACAGTCCCAGAACAACAGACAGGTAACCTGCAGCTCCCCAAGCAGGGATGGAGCACACACACAAGCATATCATGTATGTATAAATGCAAGACCCACACCCCGTACCCGTCACCCACATCCGCAGATATACCCCATCACACATATCAAAGGGATACCAACCGAAACCGTAGCAAAAACATACAGGCAGTCAATGACAGCGGCATACCCGCAACAAGCCACGTGGGAAACACCAGCAGCAGCTGATGCATCCCTGCATCTGTTGTGTACAGGAATATAACAGCTATGTTACACATCTGAATGCACAACGCCATCGACAGACGCCGCCTGGACATGGACACCCACATGTCGAACAAAATACCATACCCAACACACACAATCCACGGCTAACACCACAGCGAAATGTACCTGACACCACACATAGCGGATGCAGTCACACAAACATGATACAATACATACCATCCCCACTAAGGTATCGCAAATAACCAACGCCCACACGAGGAATGAACCATAGCCTAGTTCCGACGCGTAACGTATGAATGGAGGAGGATCACCGGTGATATGCGCATAAGTACACACCGAGGAACAGCTATTGGCGTGATGAACCCACATGCCTCAGGTAACGACGAATATAAGGAAGACTCCCTGGATATTCAAACCGTATGTTCATACCGAACAAATAGTGAAGACAAAACAAGGAGTATCAAGCAAGTAGTGACGAATACAGAACCAAAGGCCAGAAAGGTATGTCGAACCCACGAGATGTACTGGTGTGTAACGCATGATACGTATGAATCTGCACTGTATGTGAATGGTGTGTGTAAGTGAAGATACCTGTCCATCAGGCAGAGAGTGGTGAAAGGTGGTTATGTAATGCTAAGTATCTTTGCGAATTACTGGGAGCAACAGGGCGCTACCCTCTCACCACATCAGAAAGCACTGTCAATAAAATCTACTCTTAAGTATTCTCCCTTTAAAAAGCTTTTGTATACACAATTTATGATTACAAATAACTTATATCTAACTCCGGTCCACTTGAATAAATTTAATCCGAATGCTTCCACTTCATGCTCCTGCTGCTCTTGTCCCCATGCGGATATCATTCACATTCTGTGGTTTTGTAGGTACTCTCACAGCATCTGGTGCTCTCTCAAGGTAAGGCTGGACAAAATGGGTTACCATAAATCTACCTTATCCTGAAATGGCCTTACTACATTACCAGCCTTAACATACCTAAATTTAAACTTAGAGCCCTAATTACACTCTCCCCGGGATTCATGAACCTTGCACCAGGCGCCCGCATACCGTCGGCATTATAAAGCCAAATATGGCCACCGAGCGATTCAGGTATAAACCAATCCCACGTGCACTACCGGCGTCGCGGTTCTCGCCGCCCGGCGTAGGTATGCTAAACACACTGTGTGCGGTATTGCACCATGCAAATGAAGGCAAATAGCGATCCACGAGTGGCGCGTAAGCGTAAGACGCGGCAATGTAAACCAAAAAAAACGGTTTACATTTACCCAAACATGACCAAGGAGTAATGGAAGGCTGTCAACGTCAGGTATCATACAGGTGCAATATGCCAATGGCGAAAGGCACCGAGAATGTCCAAAGAAAACATGCACAAAATGTATATAATGACATAAATGTTATGCACAGAAACCACAGCAGAACCCCGGATATGTGCACAGAAGGTGCAAAACAATGAAATAATATGAAAATGTCCTAAAAGAGCAGTATAATACACATCAGCTGCACAGCCACCACACACCATAGTATGTATGTAAAGCCTCAACCCCAAGCGCAAGGGTTGTCAAGGGTGGCGGCAGTGTTGGTGCCGTAACCATGTATTAGCAGTCAATGCCATGCAAATGAGGCAGATAATAGTGAATCGCCAAACCGGCGCCCGGTGTAAGGATGGAGCAAACTGCGGTAGTATACCGAGGAGTGGCCTACGGAATACATGTCAATCGCAGAGGGTGTGCCACTGTAGGAGGAAGCACATTGGAGGCCAGCAAACATGGGCTGTACAATGCACATCACAGCAGCAGGACGTGTGAGGAAATAGATGCTGAGAGTACATAATCGGCGCACAGATGCATGTGCGAGGATGACTCGTTCCCCAACCCAGTCATGTGTGGCCTCCCGTCAACAACCACGGATATAGGAAGGTAATGCGGAGAATATGAAATCGGAAGCAGTGTAATTGGAGCCGTAATGAGCAATCAACACCAATCAATCCAGGAAGGGCAAGCGGCGGCGGCTGACAACTCTGCATGCAGACTCCCTGCAAAGCGGGAAAGGGAGGCATAGGAATGCAAAGATAGTAGGGGATGTAGTAGAAATGCAAGAGCAAAGAACCGAAATAGCACAGCCAAGTACAGAGGTAGCATAACGTGGCAGACAAAATGCATCATATGCCATGTGCCTGCAGGATGCACTGCAGGCAATAGTAGGTAGCGTGCAGAAACAGTAATGTAAGATGCAAAGCTAAGCCAATGCAGGCAACTGTAATGTAACACTAAAGGCAATACCGTTGCAGTTACAGCGGTAAAACACAAGATAATCCGAATCTGCACAGACACACCCAATGACATCACCGGGTATACAGCACAACAGTATAAAGTGTGAATGCACACACACACACACAGCGATTTCCCAAGCGCGCACCGTAGGGTGTAAACACAGCGGGAACTTTTAATATGTATATGTTGGGTGCCGCCGTGGCGTGATGCATAGGTATGTGTCAGAGACAGGCGGAGTTGCGGAGGAGGTGCCGACAACTACCGTAGGCCTCATAGGAGAGTGTTCAGACCAAGGGTGACCTACCAGGGGCTGCAAGACCTGGAGATAGTAGAGCTACAGGGTGGACAGGGACACGTTACAGCAAATAGTGGAGCTGTGCGGCCGCCTGAGAACAAGAGACAACAGAGGGGCCATCCCAGTGGACACAAAGGTATGTGTGAGCTTGCGAATACTGGCTACAGGTACCTTTCAAAGGCCAACCGGGGATATAATGGGCATCTCACAGGCATCAGCATCCAGGGTACTACACCAGTTCCTGGATGCCCATGAGTATATAAACTTCCCGAGATCTCAGGAGGAGTTGGCTAGCAATATGCGCCACTTCCACCGTGTGGCACAATACCGGAGGTACTGGGTGCGATAGACTGTATAGAAATCAAGTCACCGCCGGGAGCAGGGTAGACGATACATAAACCGCAAGGGATACCCCTCGATCAATTGACAGGTAGTGTGTGCAATGCGGGGCATTATCATGGATGTGTGTGCTGGCAGCCCTGGAAGCTACCGACTCCCATATCTGGCATGCCTCACAGCTGTATCAGGTATTGCCAGGGGACATCACACAAGGTCACCTTGTGGGGATGCTGGCTATGCACTGGAGCCGTGGATGATGACACCGCTCAGAAATGCACACACACATGCAAGAAATGCCATAATGAGGCGCTGCCAGAATAATCATAGGCATGTGTTTGGGATGTTGAAATCACGGTTCCGGTGCTTGGATACATCCGGTGGAGCCTTGCAGTACTCTCCAGGCACATGTGCCCACATATTCATAGTATGTTGTATGCTACACAATATGATTCTGCGGAAACAGCTGCTGCAGGGACATAATGGTGTAGGGCCACCAAGCCCACCACAACTGCCAAGGCAAGCACAGGCACAGGGCGTTCAGCGCCATGAACACACTGTGCCAGCCCCAGTAGGTGGGGCGTACCCAATATGCCTATGCCTTGGCAAAGAGGAGCGTATAGCACATACTCTGACAGCGTAGGCCCCATGGACTGACACCTCCTACCTGCACACACAGTGAAATGGGCCACACAAACATGTCCCCGTAATGTGTACGTGTATGGGGCGTATGTGTGACTCCAACATAAACACCACCAAACACTGCACACCCAATAGCCAGCGGGCATGGGCTAACACCTCAACGCCGCCGGTCCTACAGCAGGCGTGGCCGTATGCTGCCACACATATGTACTTATGTGCATCACACGAATCTGAGATAGATATCATCACACACAGAAATATATGTACACATACACAGATATAAAAAACAGGTAAATATGGAATCCAGGGATGCAAGTTTACAGAGAAGTAAGAAAATCTCACATAGTAAACATAGTGAGCGACAACCCGATCATCCGGGAGGGTGGGCAGAGCAAGGCCAGCCATGGAAATGTCAACCTGCATCAATGCATATCCATCGGGATGATCCAGGCCACGGTACAGTAGCGGGATATGTCGTGTCATATTCATAGGATATGGATCGGAGGTACACACCGCCGCGGTGATACGTCAAGCGTAGGTACTGTGTGAAACCGTCGGTCGGCGGCAATCATACCTCTCAAGTGTCGTCATTATGAGGCACCTCATTTGGGGTCTAAAACAGTTCATGTTCCTCGAAGTTCCTCAAAGTTCCACATTGAAATAGTCTGTCACACATTCATTGTTAGGAATTTATTAAATGAAATCCTGGTAAATAGAAATTAATCATATTAATTCATTAAAGGTTCTTCTTTATAAGTAAATCAGCATATTTTAACCATCCTATGACCTTCTTAGCAGAAGTTGTTAGTAAGCCATTAGTATGTGTTCCACATTTTGCCCATTTGTTCCCATATTATGAAGGTGTGTGTTCCTCATTTTGGAAATGGAAGGTTGAGAGCTATGGCGGCAATATGTGTATATGTGAGGGAGGTTGTCGTGTGTTCCTGTGTGTGTAATGTGTGTGCCACTGTAAAATGTGTATGTAGGAGACATGTCACAGGCGGAGAGGAATAACATGCGTAGGCATACAGTACAGGAAACATGTATGCAGTACCCACAAAGTAGTAGTGACAGCTCCTCTCAGTGGCGGCGTGGCGGCGTAAAGCGATGCAAAGCGGAAATGCCCCAGAATGTACCACAGGACCATACCCAACAGGAGATTCAAAGGGCGCATGTACCAACCATGACCGTATGTTTGGCGGCCATATGGTAGACTCAACACGATCGTCGACAGCGTTACACAGCATCAGGCATGTCGGTAATATGCATGTGCTATCCGGCACCGATGGCCACCTAACAGTAAATACCGCTGTGTGTTCCGACTGTTAAGTAAAGCGCCACCACGAATAGGAGGCAACCGGTAGCATACAGGCCGTCCCAAGTACAGGACCACAATCACCGTAACTATCAGTGACAAAATGCCAATGGATAGTAGGCGCGTCGAACAACCGCAGATATATAACCGATGTGAAGGAGGAATCGTGCAGGAAGCACACATGCAGGCGATACCGACACCACGACATCAACAAAACAAACAGTCCCAGAACAACAGACGGGTAACCTGCAGCTACAAGCAGGGATGGAGCCACACACACCAAGCATATCGTGTATGTATAAATGCAAGACCCACACCCTTTACCCGTCACTTACATCCGCCAGATATACCCCATCGCGCACATATCAAAGGGATACCAGCGGAAACTGTAGCAAAAACATACAGGCAGTCAGCGTAGCGGCATGCCACGCCAACAAGCGGCGTGGAAACACTAGCAGCAGCTGACATCCTGCATCCGTTGTGTACAGGAATATAACGGCTATGTTACGCATCTGAATGCACAAGCGCCATGGAAGCCAGGCGCCGCCTGGACGCGGACACCCACATGTTGAACCAAATACATACCCAACACACACAATCACGGCTAACACCACAGCGAAATGTACCTGACACCCACACATAGGAATGCAATCACACAAACATGATTCACAATACATACCATCCCCACTAAGGTATTGCGGAAATAACCAGCATTACCACGAGGAATGAACCACACATGGCCTAGTTCCGGCCCGGCATTAGCGAATGAATGGGAGGAGGATCACGGTGATATCGCATAAGTACACACCGAGGAACAGCTATTGGCGTGATGAACCCACATGCCTCAGGTAGCAGCGAATATAAGGAAGACTCCTGGATATTCAAACCGTATGTTCATACCGAACAAATAGTGAAGACAAAACAAGGAGTATCAAGCAAGTAGTGGCGAATACAGAACCAAAGGCCAGAAAGGTATGTGAACCCACGAGATGTACTGGTGTGTAGCATGATGATCGTATGTGAATCTGCACTGTATGTGAATGGTGTGTGTAAGTGAAGATACCTGTCCATCGGGCAGAGAGTGGTGAAGGTGGTTATGTAATGCTAAGCAGCGAACATACCAGCGACTGTGGACAGCGTGTGCACAGCAGTGGGACAACATGTACACAGCGGGATAACCCAAGGTCCGCCATAGGGATTTCAAACACAGAACAATGCCACCACCCATGCTGATGCTGGCAGTGGATATCCAACAATGAAGTGCCACAGCAGGGGATAGGACATGTATGTATAGTGTCACAGCACACATGTGTATGGGCATATGCAGTCCCGATGTTAATATCATGCGGGAATGTCTTGATATTACGGCGATGTGATATGCCTCGCAGTAGGGGGTGACCATGTCAATTATGTGTAATGCAAAGCTGTCATGATGGATATGTTCAGAAATCATATACAGTATCACAGGCATAGCATGCATGATGGAGGATGGCTAATGTTATGTACATAAACAGGATATGTATGGCCTGCACATATGGGACAGAGTAGTAGCAGAATAGGTACCGAAATGGAGGAACAGCAAGTAACGTGTCCAAGCGTTCTGTAGCAGGTGCAATGTGTGCAACAATGATGTCCGGCAGGGCGTGTGTAAACACATGTGCAATGTACACAGTAGTGTCACCCACAGTAGTGTCCACTGAACAGCAGAGGTGGATGTCAACTGTATGTCTATACAGTACTTCGCTGTGGTGGTACCATGGGTCTGTGTCACCCTACCAGCAGGGAGCTATCACATGACCAGTGACACAGTGTGTCCTGTGGGATGTGCACAGGACCTATGTCCCACAGCCGGTGTGTGTCCAGTCTGCGGAGGTCACACAGGCGCCCAGGCTGAGCAATGTGGCATGTGTGCACACATGCAGGAGTGCTCCATTCACCCTACCCTGCAAGCGCCATGTAGGGGTACTACATGCATCAGTAATGTGGAGAACATGGCCCATGCCAGGTAGATGACACCCTGTGTTAGTGGTATGCAGGTGAGTACAGATGTGTTTCCGACTGTCATTTGCATATGTAAACTGTCTGAGCTGGGTAGACATCACGGCATGACTATACTGTGACATGTAAGTTGTATCCATTATGTAAGGTACACCACACATGTGTTATTGTAACACTGCCGCATGTACATGTGTGTATGGCACAGTACAAGTGCACCCAATGTATCAGCTAGACATACAGTCAGAAATGTGTGGCCCTGCATGTGTACCCGCATGCATAGTGGAATATGGCAACCACAGCACCATGTGGGGCATGTGTATTATTACCCAGCAACCATGTACAATGTGATATGCATGTATGGGGACGAGTATCCATGTGATACACAGTGCATGACTGTCACTATGCAAAGGTGATGTGTATGCACTATGTGTGATGTAACTGATGCAATGACATCTACATGATATATCTGCCCACACTGACACCTGTATGGTTGTTATGTAGTATGAGTAGGTTCGAGCTACAATGCTGCCAGGTATGTAGATGTGGTATATGTAGGCATGGACAGTACTCTGTGATGACGTAGCATGCCAATAGTGTATGCAAGCAGAATAGTGAGCATGAGGGGGCCACATGACTGAGGACTGTGCAGTAATGTCACATGTACCTGACATGTTGTAGTTAGCATGATATCACCTGCACCCACTGTGTGACCTGCACAGAGTCACATGGCGTATGCAAGGCGCTGAGACATAGAATTGCGATGTGATGCTGGATGCCGAGCATTAGCAAACGTACCATAATGTGGAGACTGGCTGAAGAAGGGGCAAAAAGAGCGAGGGATAATGTCTGATTTGTCACCCTCTGGCACCACACAACCACCCCGTGCAGTAGTATGGTATGACAAGGTGGCCAGCATGTGGATGTGGTGTGCTGTGGTGCACAGAAGCCCCAACAAAGGGTGCCAGTAAAGAGCATGGAAGGTATTCAATGAGTGTGTGGAGCATGTATGTGAGATGTGGCCCGGTACCGTACTAGATAGCCCAGTCATGGGTGTACAAATGCGGCCCCATGCGTGCAATGCAGTACCACCCATGCGTACGTATGTTGATGTGGTAGTGTGGTGGTCAGGGTACTGGCATTCATGAGCAGACTGGCGAATAGTGATGCGCGCAGGGGCAATATAACAGCCAGGTTTCGCGGTCTGATTAGAGGTGACATTGGTACGTGTCCTAGGACACTGCTTGTACTTAGCGAGTACCGTAGCCATGTGGTCCCACAGAGGTTAATACAATGTCAATACATGGGTGGTGCTAGTGAGTGAGAGGTAATGTGTTATTAGGTACCCATTGGCAGGCATGATGCCAGCAACATCTGTGTTGGCAATGCTATACTGCATAGTATTGTATGCTGCATTGAATGTGGATGTAGAGCAGCAGGAACATACCACCACACTGTGTGAGGCCTGCAATGTATGGCAGTCGTAGTAGGTAGCTAGCTGTGGAGTATGTGATGCACCATGAGGACCCACCATGACTGTCAAGTGATGCACCACACACATGTGAACATAACTACCGTGCAACCCAAAGTGCCCATAAAC